>NW_022631026.1:4016876-4195754 GCF_010015895.1 Lontra canadensis
CATCTGGATGGGTCTGGAGGGGCCCCGTGTGCCCCATCTGGATGGGTGCAGTACTTCAGCCTGAGCCGGCTCCATTGTGTCTGGCTGCCTTTTCAAGGAATGATTAAAAAAAAAAGTCATTTATTTCATAGTTATGATACATTTTTTTTTCTTTCCATAATTGCTTCAGCCCCTCCCACCTTCCCACCCCCTCCATCCTGCTTCAAGTGAATCATATCTCTCCTCCTGGGAAACCATATCTGCTAGACGTTCTGGGTTTCATACGGATATCCAGATCCACGAGAATTGTTATGTGTTTCAGAAAACTAGGCTGAAAGATGCAAAGCATGGTCCCTGAAAACTCAGAGACAGTTTTATGATGGAACCAGGCAGGAATGGTCTGGGACCCAAAAGGACTTCCTTGGAAAATTAAGGGGGTGGGTATTCTTGGGGGGTAAACTGCCCCCAGCCTCAGGCGCTGACAAACTGGCCGTGCCTCCTTCCATTCTGGTCTCTGATCGCCAGGACTCTTCTGGGTGAGCCCCTGGAGGCTGACATCCTCCATCTCTGCATCAAACAGGCATGAAGAGAAAGCGAGGGTCACTTTTAGGAAACTGAGAGTCAGTGGTCAGGAGCCAAGGGGGAAAACAAAACAAAACAAAACAAAACAAAACAAAACAAAAACAAATGATCAGGCTTAGGAGAAATGAGAAGAAACAGAGTAGAAACAGTAGAACAGAGAGACATGGAGAAAGCAAGCACTTGACATTACCAAGAGAGACCAACTGCCCTGCAACGCTGATTGGGGCACGCACAGGAGCTAGTACAGTGCCCCGCTCCTTGGAGGCCACCCAGAGGGGAGCTGGTCGGGGCAGTTCAGGCAGGGAGATGGGAGACCAACAAGACAGGAAAGATAACAGTGAAGAGAGCAAAGGGGTAGATCCCAGAAATACTTTAGATGGCTGGGCCTCTCCCCTAAAATATCCCATTGACTCCTGCTGCCCTGGGGAGCCTAGGTCCTGGCTGGGAAGCACTCTCCACATCCCAGGTGTCCGCGAGGTCTGTGTTTTCTCTGTAAATGAGATTCTCAGACTGCATCAGTCCCATCCATAATATCAGCACCTTAGTGTCTGACTGTGAGGGCAGCTCTACTCCTTTCCAGAGGAATCCTACATGTTGTGACCTCCCATTTCCCAGCCCCCAATACAAGAAGGCTGGTACTTTGCCTGGGAACCACTCTGGGCAGATGGCTCCCTGCCACGGGCGCCAACCCCAGACATCATGGAGGCAAGTCCTCTACCCTCTGGCGGCCTCCGGGTCTCCATGGAGCTCTGCATGCTTGTCCTTGGCATCGGACGGCCTCCTTTCATACATGATAAGTTCGACTGTGTCTTTGGCCCCTGCCATTGAGAGCCGCATTTCATGGGGCTAGAAAAATAAATTGACAAAAGGAAGAGTCACATATCCCTCGCTGGCAATGAATCTTGCAAAACCAAGAGAAGAAGAAAAAAATGACCCCATTGTCCTGCCAACCAAGAAAAAATTGCGAGTTTCTAAGCAACATTTGTTATCATTTAATTAATAAACATTTCTCATTGAATTTACAATCCTTTCTCAGTTATTCTTCATAACGAGACCGGGATGTAAGTCACCATGATCGTCGTACTCTGCAATGAGGAGGGTTATTCCTTCCCTGCCTCGTTCTAACAAAAGCAGACAAAGGGTCTTCCTCTCAGGCTTGCCATTTTCTCCCCTGATGCTGCTTAGACCTCATCTCAGCAACTGGGAATGAAGTCTTAGCTGAATGACAAGGATTCAAAGACAAAAGGAGGCCAAGGTCAACCTGACAACGTGTCCATCACTGCTTTCTGAGGGAGCCCATAATGCGCACACAGGGGGAGAACATGACCCGGGCCTAATTCCGAAAGCCTTCCCAAGACAAAGCATTGTGATGGGCACTATTGTCAGTTGTGTGCCTGGCGAGGCGTCCTTCACGTTCAGCACCTGTAGACCCGCGCACAAAGGGGAGGCACACTCAGCTGCCAGGAGAAGACCCTGAAAGCATGAGTAGTTCCCTGGTATACTCCCCGCTGACTGCCAGAAGAGAACTCTCACTCCACGGGACCCAGCTAATTCTGAATTTGGACTTTTTTAGTAGTTAGCCTTTTGTTGCCGCTATTTTAATGAAGCTCTGAATGCATATCACAATGTAACACATTGGGGTGTTTAAGTATGCGTTAGCACATTTTAAATATACACATATGTCCATCATAAAAAGCTGTGAGAAAGTCATGTAACAAAAAATGGAAGTAAGATAAACAGAGAAAAGAAATCTGTACAGATGTACAAAAAAGTCTTTTCTGAACAGACTTCTTCAGGCAGTTAGAAGCGATTTGCTTTTGATGAGCCCGCCTCCCTTCATATGTATTCTCCAGGCTAAGTTGATGGTATGCTGGCCAGACTAATCCCCTACTTAAGTCATCCTGATGTCTGGGCCCAGACTGCAAAGGTTGACACAGGACGGCAGCACGATCTATAAAACCAATAGCTAGTGGGTCCATCACCAAGGATGAGCTCAAAACAGAAACCGGCCACAGAGATGAACTACAATAAGTTGTTTTAAGAAACTGAAAGAAGGGTTCTTTCTCTTTTTCTTCTACTTCCCTGGTTTGTTTTGGTGTTTTATAACTTTTCTCTCAGGCCTGGAGAATTTGGTATTTTTAGAGGGAGACCGATTGAATGTTCATAAAAAGTTCTGAACAGACTTGTACAGAGAGTGGAGCTCTCTGCTCTGGCCACCGCATGTGCAGTCAGTCACTCACTCCCTGGTCTTTGCAGTGGCTTGAACTAGCTGTGAGAGTCCTTCTTTCATGAGCATTGTGTGTCTCATTCCAGATTCTGGAGCCATACGTCCTCCGATCTCCGGTCATCGGCAGCCCTGCCCGGGCGGAGGTAGTCAAAGGCAGATGTTCTCAGACCTGAACTGCGGCGGCCTCTCAGACCAAGAACCGAGCTTGATAATTAACTAAGTCAAACCTACATGATTTGGCTTGATTACTCATTCTACCATCAGTTTATTAAAAACAGGTCTTCAGGATCCACCAAAACAAATTCAGCGTCAAGCTATCGTTACAAAACGTGGGCCAGCGTTGCTGTTCAGTAGATGTTTCATGCATGACCAACACAGTGAAGGACACGTCCTTACTGTGGAAGAATTTATTTATCACTAACCGTGGGGAAAATGTTAGGGAGACACTGAGTCATACTGAGAAAATTCACTGACACCTTCTGACTTTGAATTGCATACAGTTTGGTCTGGGAAGTGGACACAGATGAAACAGAATAAACCCTGGGAATTAAGGGAAGTTCGAGAACATGCAGTGTAGGTGGTCGGGAAACCATCACGAATTGCCACCCGGAGAACTGGACAGAAGAAAGTCAGGTTTCAATCACAAGGTGACACGGGAACCTGGAGGCCGTGTTTTGAAAGGAGTTGAGTGAGCAGCAGAAGTGGAGGAGGGACAGTCGGGGACCTGCCAGTCAGTGATCACCTCTAGAACGAAACTGTGATTTTCTGTTCATGGTCTTATTAACATTTTTTTAATTAAAATATGCTCTTTTACTCTCTTACTCTGAGTCACAGGTGAGGAAACTCTCAAAGGTAAACAGCCTGACCCAGTCCAAAGTATGAAGCCTGCGAGCAAATCTCCATCTCCTTGGAAGCCTGAGAAGCCCCACACGGGAGGGAGACGCTCTCCTGTTGATTGGCACATCCTGGGAAAGAGCAAAAAGGGTCTCCCTGGGCTCGAGAAGCTTCCGGGACAACTGAAGGATAGGCACGTGCTGGAAAACCAACTTCAAGGGGCAGGAATGATAAATGTCAAGCAAACAGGCGTGCAGGGTCATACCACAGCGGTGAACCATAGCAGGGCGGGGAGCCTGGGGGAGGGCAGGAGGCTGTCTGGCTGCCCTCCTTAGTTGTACTTCAGTGCAGCACGTCTCCCTGTCCTTCTGGTCCCTCTCCTGGTCTGCAATGAGGAAATCTGGCTCATTGATTTATATGGGTCCTTCCAGCTCTAGATTCTGAGTCTAAAATCATTCACCTGGTGTTGGAAGTGGGACAGAAGGCTATGAAGGAAAGATGAGGCAGAAGACACGGTTTGGGGATGAACAAGGGAAAGAAAAGAATATAAAACGCCAAGAAGTCAGAGTAGGTGCAAAACCTCACTTTTCTCTTCCTTCTCCCTTCAAAGCAAGTTTCCTCCGAATCCTCATATCATATACTTGAAACTGTCTCTTACAGGCTTCCCAACAGTGCTGTAGGTCACCTGGAACAAAGCTCACGTCTATCCTGCTAACCTTCATGGTTACAGAGCCTAGAATGAATGTGGCCAGAAATAGATCAAGCAGTCAATACATTGTCATTTGAATACTGAAAGCAAGAATTATGGTAGTTTTGATTAAATATCAATGGACAGAAGATGAGCTATCTGATTGCTCAGCCACAGAAAGACATTATTGGGTAAATAGGCAGTTCATTCAGGGCGAGGAATTCTGGAGGAGAAGACAATGCAGTATTTGGGGAGCGATAGCTGACACAGATCAGAAAACTAGGAAAATAGCAAAGCTTTTCATAAGGCATGCAAGAGAGTACTTGAGAGAAATGGTTTGCAATTTGGGGAAGGGTCGCAGAATTCCGTCGACTCACATTGATTGAAGTTGAAAAGTAAATTCCAAATGAATTAATAAGGTTTAAATTTCAACCCAGAGATAATGTTAGAAAGAAAGGGGAAAAAAGGAAGAAAAAAATAGGGAAAGGAGGTGGGGAGGAAGGGTGGGAGGAATGAAGGAAGGAGGAAGGTGGGATGCTGTCCTGAGCTACTGCTGCTAATTTGTCTTCTCCATGGCAGGAGGACAGCAGTTCACCTCCCTGTGCAATGCAGGGAGAGCAAGAGTGAATTTAAACCGTCTCCCGGTCTATCCCCTGTTCTTGTCACTGAGCTCTTGAGGTGGCTGTGCTGTCTGTGCTAGTGCTCTGGGAAGAGCCTCTCTTCGGTAAGTCTCGCAGACGTTAATTTTAGAGACTGGAACACTGGCAGTCTGTGCTGATGATCCACCTTTCCAAAACCAGACTCTGCAGCTGCCTTAACAGGCACTTAAACGCATCACGAGAGGGGAAAATTTTGCAAATTAAAGAAGAGGGATTGATACTCTTAAGCTATTAGAAAGTCTTTTACATTTTCTTGGGGATCCATATTACAAAATTAGAGTTTCATTTAAAAATGCTTCAGTCACTATATTGAAAGCTGAAAATGTTCCAAATTTCCATTCCGTTCTTTATATCTTCATTTTTTTTTTTCTCCCTGTTGAGACTTTCTGTTTCTGACTAAGCTTCTCTTTGTTTTCAGTTCGGTGCTATTGTTGTTTCCAACATATTTGTAATTGGCCATTCAAGTATTTTAACAATCAATGACTGCCTTGAAATCATCATTGTCAGATAATCCTGACATCCTTTCCCTCCTTTCCCCCATCTTTTGATTGTCTTCTGTTTGAGATCTCTCAAGTAGGTGGTATGACCTGTGATTTTCAGTTAAAGCTTAGACCTTTTAGGAATTGTGCCGTGAGGTTCTGGATCTTATTTAATCCTTCAATTTTAGCAAAACAGAAAATAAGCTGGTAACAAATAGAGGTATGGGTTAAAAAAAAAAAGGTATACCTGTTAAGAATTTATATGCCTTTAAAAATACAGACTTAAGCTCTATAAAGTGGCAACAGAAATTCATAGAGAAATAAATACATCCATATTTTATTTGAAAAAATTAATATATGCTTCTCACAAATTAATAAAAAAGACAAATATATATTATACTAAGCAAAATAAGTGAATCAGAGAAAGATAATTATCATACGATTTCACTCATAGGTGGAATTTAAGAAACAAAACAGAAGTTCACAGAGGAAGGGAGGGGAAAACAAAACAAGATGTAATTAGAGAGGGAGAGAAATCATACAAGACTCCTAACCCTAGGGAACCAACTGCGGGCTGCTGGAGGGGATGGGGTGGGGGATGGGATAACTGGGGGATGGGCAAGAAAGAGGGCGCTTGATGGGACGAACACTGGGTATTATATCATGAGTCACTGAACTCTACCTCTGACACTAACAGTACACTATATATTAATTAATGGAATTTAAATAAAAAATTTTAAAAGACAAAGAGTAAGGTGAGATAAAATTATCTCAATGATGAAATTTCAAATTTCAAACCACCAGAGCCTTTATAAACTCAAAAGCCAGTATCACACAGGCAATGTGTTAGGGCATAGGATGATAAAATTAGGAAACAAGAGCAAAGAACAGCCTTTCAGATAGAGCCACCTGCCCATCAAAATTCACTTTCCCTGCCCTCCTGTGATCATGCTGTAGATTTCATGTTCCTGTCTCCTCTGTAGGGCATGATATGAGCCAGGTATGGAGTATACCACTGCGACACTTAGGGCTTGACATTGCAGACAAGTCTACTGTATGTCCTTCACATTCACCTTTTTCAACAGGTCACAGCCCAGATGTGGGGCTCCTGGGTAATGGGACACCCCAGATGCAGTGATGCCATGATAGCACTCCCAGAAGGCCTGGAACATATGTGAGTCTGGAAGAACTCCTGGGAACATAAAAAAAATGAAACCCAGCCATGTCTGCCAGCCGAAAATATTCACTTAACTACTATGTGAGAGAAAAGTAAGCTCATTAATTCTTAAAGCTACTGTGTCTTTCAGACTTTTTTAAATGAAAAATAACTTTATCCTAACTAATAGTTACAACTAAGAAATCTAATATATATCCAGCAATTAAAAAATCAATAATGTGCCATGACCTAGTAGAGTTTGTCTCTGTAATACAAGATTCAATCAATCATTCAATATAATACACAATCTTAGCAGAATAGAGAAGGAAAAAATAGGTATAACCATACATGTCAAAAAAGTGTTTAGCAAACACCAACATTCCTTTATATAGATCTCTCAAGGTACAAGGAATAGAAGAAAAAAATCCTCAAATTGAAAAAAGGCAAAAATGAAGAATTTACAACTAGGAACATACTTAATGTTAGAAGACTGAACACTTTCTCCCAAAAATCAGCAACAGGACAAGGATGCCGGTTCTTACTACGTTTACTGAACACAGTACTGGAAGGTCTAGAAAACACAGTACAATAAAAAAAATAAATAAAAGGTAAACATATATTTTCCAATATTTCAACAAAAGACATGATTGTGAATAAAAAAAAAAAATTCCCTAAAGAATATATCCCAAAACGTACTAAAACAAATAAGTGGTTTTTAACAAGGTCACAGAATGTAAGCTACTAGGTAGTAAGAGTTGGAATATATAACTTAGAAATACATTTACAATGGCTTTGAAAACATGAAACATTAAGGGTTTTGTTGTTGTTGTTGTTGTTTAATGTCTAAGCTTTAGAACTACAGAAAACTGTTGAGAAAAATTAAAGATGTAAGTCAATAGAAAGTAGATTAGTGTTTCCCCAGGGTAAAGGATGGGAAAAACAATAGCAATTGTCTCTATGTTGTTTGTGGTGGTGTTTTCATGAGCATATGTTTTATCAAAGACCATCAAATTGAGAAGCTCCTGGCTGGCCCAGTCAGTAGAACATGAGACCCTCCATCTTGGGGTTATGAGATCAAGCCCCATGTTAGGCATAGAGCTTACTTAAAAAAACTAAAGATCGTCATATTTTATACCGAAATGGATATCTTATTTACATAACTTTTACTTTAGTATCATTGAAAATCAGTGCAGTGGGAAATCAGACACTTAAATAAAGAAGTATTAAAGAAATAGAAATGGTTAAGAAATATATCTACTTCTTAGAAGTCCTAGACTTGTAAGAGATTGCTACCAAACCTGGAACCAAAATTTAATACCTATTTTTATAGAAAAAGTTGAAGAAAATAGTAAAAGAGTAAAAATTAAACTTGAATCCAAAACCATGGACACAAAGAAAAAAAATATGTCTATGTCTATTCAATTATGAACCAGATATACAAATCCATAATAAACTGTCAGTTAACAAAATCCAGCAGTAATATGTTTAAGACATAATACAACAAAATTTCAGCAGATTCATCCCAAGAATACAGGTGGGCTTCAGTATAACAAAAACCTGTTGGTACAATTCATAGCACTTACAGACTAAATGGGGAAAAATATTAATTATTATTTTACTAGATGCTGCCTGTATTTAATAAATCCAACAGCTATAATAAAAATAGATACGAAATTAGAAATAGAAGATTCTTCTGCAGGGATTGTATTCAGCTGGATATAAAATTAAGGAAAATGAGCAAGTAAGCCATGATATATAGAGCCCTTCTCCCTCCCCTAAGAAGGTTCAGACAAAAAAATAAATGACAGCTCATGACACCAGGGACCCAGCACTTCTATTCTGTTACCTGACATTGTCCTATTCCAACATGGCACTTGGAAGTAGACTCAGAAGGACAAGTAGCCGTGGCTCCAGTCCACCTCCTTCGCTCTCCAAATAACCATCCTTCCTCTTGTTCTCACTCACAGAGTATGTGTATGCCCTCCCTAAGGGAGTCAACCACAATTTCCCATGCAGGTACTTGGTAAGATCATCTGTATTTGCAATTAAAATGCTAACCAGAAGAACCTAAAAGTTCTACCTCTTAGATTTTCATAATAAAACATCTGTTTTCTTGGAACCACCATGTTATTGTGATAATGGGTTTTGTCTTATTTGAGCTAAGTTTTTCTTTATGATATTATTTAAAATAAAAGGAAATTAACAATTCAGTGGTTGGAAATAATTTTGACTATAAAAACACAGTAGGTATATGTAGAGTTATAAAACTTCCATTTATGTAAATTTCAGACTGAGAAGACCTTGGAAACCATGTAGTCTGTTCTGTATTTATAGATTAGGAAACTGTAGAATGAGAAAATTACATTCTAAAATTCTACACAAGTTAATGACATATCCAGCACTCGGCATTCAAGATTCTTAATCTTTGCTCATTGCTCTTTCTCTTAAAAGCAAAATAACACTTTATAACAGAATTAATGACCCATTTCTGGATCTTTCAGTCAACAACATGAACAGTGAGCAGATTTACTGGTTTTCTGTTTGCACTACTATTCCGAGTACTTAGGGGTGGTTTTCAGAAAATTAGGTCAATATCATTTGTGTGATTTGCACTAAATATAATTCTCCTTCTAATTCCATATCCATACCCATATTACACAAACAGTTTTGTTTGGGGGCTTTTTTTTATAGCAGTAGAGGATTCTTGAACATCTTTACAAACTGATCCTATGTGAAAACCCCTAGGTGATGATTTGGTAAATAATTATTGCTAATTTAATAACAAACATTAATGGTTGACATCATTATAAGGATGAGAGAGTTGGAGGTAGAAGACACAAAACCTTCTCTCGCAGATAAAACATTTTCCGTAGAAAAAAAGAGTGTCATAAATCCCATGGAGATGATCACAGTGGTTTCGAGAGGTTTAAACATCCATAGATATCTGAGCTGTTGACTTTTTCCATAAAGAGAAAGGAAGATCTCAGCACTGAAAGGACATGTATTTCTAATCAGACAGATCCGTGAAATCTCGGCTGTGCCACCAATTAGCTATGTGATTTTGGGGCAGCATGTCCATGCCTTGATGTCCTCATCCTGGAGTTGATATATAGCCACCTACGTCAAGCTTGGGATGAGGATTAGAAGAATTTAAAGCACTTACTGGAGTGCCTGTCACCATTTGTGTCCAATAAATTATATTAATTGAATTCACAGTAGAGAAGTGATCCACACGCCAGCAATACAGAAACACTTCTTGGAAAGAAGTCAAAACTTGCGTTCAAGAACCAGATTTAATAGGAAAGAAAAGAAGCATAGATTGGCGGAAATGGCTTTTTTTTTTTTTTTTTTTTTTACTTCCTCACACCCAATATGTATTCTTTCTTCAGGTGGCATGGGACTAAGAGGTGCATACACGTGGAGAGTAGCCAAAGAGGAGAATTATTCAGCATAAGCCCTGAAGATCAATTGACTTTCTGTCTTCAGTCCACTGTGACCACCTTTTGAGAAAACAACCTTCCCAGGCCTTTGCCCCACCATCCTCCTGTCCACATTAGAAGGGCAAGATGGCCTTCCCATTCTCCCCCTAGGCTCTGATGCCCATCCACCCTCTACATACCCATAAAGGGAAGAGGTAGGAGACCTCCAGCCAAGTACTGCAGTACCCAGTCCCAACACCTCCTGATCAGACTTGAGTTTAGCAAATCAACTTTAGTACTGAGGTGTGTTGCTGAAAATAAATCTCTGGTTCTTTTTCTTTTTTTTTTTTTTTTTAAGATTTTTATTTATTTATTTGACAGAGAGAGAGAGATCAAAAGTAAACAGAGAGGTAGGCAGAGAGAGGGGGGAAGCAGGCTCCCCACTGCGCAGAGAGCCCCAGGCAGGGCTTGATCCCAGGACCCTCAGATCATGACCTGAGCTGAAGGCAGAGGCTTAACCCACTGAGCCACCCAGGTGCCCCTAAATCTCTGGTTTGTAACTTGATCTCCATATCTATTTTACTTGATTGCTCCTCTAAGCCCAGATTTTGGAGATGGTAAACCTTATAATAGCTATCTTAGTCCATGCAAGCTGCTAAACAGGATACCATAGATGCAGTGGCTCAGAAACAACAGAAATTTATTTCTCATAGTTCCGGGGCTGGAAATCTGTGATCAGGGTGCCAACCTGGTTGGGTGAGGACCTGCTGGCTTAGACTTTCCACTGTGTCCTCACCTGGTGAAAGAGACAAGAGGTTCTCTGCGGTGGCTTTTGTAAGAGCACAATCCCATTCACCAGCGTTCCACTCTTATGACCTAATAACCTCCCCGAGGCCCCATCTCTGAACACCATCACATTGGGGGGTAGGATTTCAACATAGGACTTCGAGGGGGACACAGACATTCACACCACAACAATGGTCACTCTTGTTCTAATCCAGGGATCCAACACTGTATCCAACCATGAGCTTTGAAATCAATCTTTCATGAATTTATATTTGCTTTACAGCCTAACAGGTTTCTGGTTCTAAGTTATTTGATTACAATAGACATCTCCTGCATCCTTTCTAAGATGGGATAAAAATACTGACCTCAAAATGTTTTGGAGGGGCTTGTGTTATATAAGCCATATAAGCCATCTGGCGTATCACAGGTAGTCAGTAAATATAAGTAGCCCACTCTCCCGAGGCTGTCTGCCTGAGCTCTCCACACATGCACTAGTCTTCATTTTCACATGTGATGCCCCCTTCGCCTGAAGGAAAGACCAGGACCCTTTTTGAGACTGCTAATGTCACTGGAAAGTGCTCCCCAGCTGCTCTGTCTTGCTGATGTCCTCATCGGATGGTCATAGACCTTGCTATGTCATGAAATAAGTATGAGGTCTTCCCCAGGAATGGTCCCAATATCATTGCTGCTGGGTTTTGCTTTATTTTTTGTTTTTGTTGTTGTTGCTGCTGTGGTTGTTCCTCTTTCCTCCAAATTCTCTGCATCTGTATTGAGGACTTTGATCCTGTGTGTGTAGGCACACTTGCCAACTTCTTTGTGGCTTTCTGAGCTAAGTTGAGATATGGTTTTCCAAAGTGTTAGGACATACATCCTTAGTTGGAAGACCTGTTTATTATCGAGGTTGTTTTTTCATGATTATGTATAATTTGGGCATATAAGAATATTCTAGATGTCATTACTGACACTGCTTTAATTTCTCACCCTTTGCTGTATCTGTGTCCTTTGCTGTGTGACTTGGAGTTCCTCCTCTATAAATAGAGTATAGTTCCCCACCCCTTGATTTAAGGTTCTGTCCTGTGTCTTGCTTTGGTGACGAGAAAGAGTGGGCAGTGGTAATATGTCGGTTCCACGCAGAGACTCTAAGAAACCTTGTGTGCTTCTCACACCACTGTGCCCTCTCACACGGCTGTCATCACCATGAGATGCACCCACTTGGGCTATTCTGTGTGTCTGAGGAGGACGACTAAAGACGCCTGAGAAGAGGCACTCCACTTTGCCCACTGAGATCAGCCACCTTCCAGCCAATCCACCAAAGCTTAAGCAATAATAATATTACAAAATGTGGTTTTAAGACATTTGAGTTTTTGTTTTATAGCAGAAGTTAACTGAAAAAACCAGCGTAGATAAAGTATAGTGTAGATTAAGCATAGCGCACCATTTATACAGGAATTTTATATATTTGGTGTTTATTATCGTTGACACTAATTTGGACGGTAAACAGAAAGTTTGCGAGTATGGTTGGGTTTGGTAGGCTGATGGGAAAACAATGGGGTTCTCAGGGTCCTTTTTAACCATAAGGATTTTCCTAAATGGTCCAGTCTTTTCTGTCTTTTCGTTTCACTTGTATCTCCTGTCACATTTGCTTCAGAACACGTGAGTGAACATCAGCTGGGGAATGAACGTCAGCTAGAGAGGCATCTTCAGAGTGGGGGGCTCTGCAATGCCCCCTAGAAAACTAATGGCTTCCACCACGCCAAGCCGAGCTGACTGAAGAGGTCAATGGAGAAACAGACGAGCCTGGCACGGGCCGTCTGTCCCCACGAGTACGTCTGTGGTTGAGAAACAATGAAGAACACGGACACATCTGCGATGTTATTCTGCGCACAATTTGTTCCGAGGTTCCAGCGATCCCCCAGGTTCCAGCGTTTTATGAGGACTCGCAGGAGGATGCATTCAAAGTGAATTCTCAATGACCAAAAGCCACTTGATCAGAAGAATTCAATTTATAACAAGATTCACCACTTCAAAGTCAATTCTATCCCTTTTATTATCTAGAGGCTGTGGAATGAATCATTTTCTCTGGATTGCAGCAAGTTCGTATACTGGATACTTACAGGGTTACAATTACTAAGATCCAGGGTCTGAAACCATTACACCTCGAACCGCTTTTGGTTTCTCTCCATGGTACGGCTGTGCTCTCAAAATGGATATTTTCTTTAATTTTAAGTTTATGCACCCAAATTGCTATCTCCTCTTTTGCTCACTAAAATTCAATTCTTATACACACATTTTCAGACATGTATATCACGTGACTTTCCGCTTTCACATATTCTATTTCTTTTGTAGCCAATCCCCCTAAAATTTCTGACATTATACCAAATTTGCTTTTGCTATGGAAATCGTGGCATGCATGACTGGGTGCTACAGCAGAACCCAGATGAAAGTCCCTAAGGGTCACATGACCTCCCCACCAGCTCCCTACCAACCTGACCCAAAGGCTTTGCTGCAAATCAGAGGACATACAGGAGAAGTTGAAAATTTAGACTAACAAGAAAACTGTGAATTGATTGAAATTGCTTGACTTTATGCTTACTAAGCCCGAGACCATTGGGTAAAACATCTGCTGTGATAAAATTAAATCCAGGTATAGATAAAGTTAATCTTTTTTGCACATTGGCCTTGGTGCTTGAGAACTCTGCACCCGCTAAACACATGATCCCAGTGACAGTTCCCCGGGATCACAGTGATTAGATAAGAACATGTTGTTAAGCAGCATAAAGGAGGGGGTGGAAGCAGAGTGGCCAGAGATGACTTAACTTTGTCTGGAAAAAATGAAAAGTCTTCACGTGGAAATGTGGGCTGGGAAGATTCTAAGCAGAGCAAAGAGCATGAACAAATTACAGAAGAATGGGATTGTATATTCTGGAAACTAGTAATTCTGTATATCTAGAGAGCGATCTTCTTTCAATTTCAATTTCCTATCTCCTCCCTTCCCCCATCCCATAGCAGGAGTTGGAGCAGAGCTTCCCTCACAACCTACCACTAATGAGTCATTAAGGCTGCGGAAAAAATGCTACTCTAGGAAGTCTAAGGCTCATGCTGGCACAGCAATATCCAGCCTGCCTCTACCTGCAAAATGAGTTTTACTCTAGCTTAGAAAACACACAGGTGCGCGCTCCCTCTGTACAAGGTTGGGGTGGGGGGGAAGGAGAGATCAGAAACCTTCATAAGATGATCCCCAAGGTTTTTCTTCTCAAGGCCACTTTATACTCTTAAAAAGCTTTTGGGGCTCCCAAGGAGATTTTGTTTATGTGAGTGACATCTATCAGTATTAGTCGTATTCAAAATTGAAACATATTACATAACATGTGAAAAGCTTATTTATTAACTTAAAATGATATTTAAACGAAATATTTTTTGAATAAAAAAACAATGGTGGAAGTACTGGCATTGTTTTACATTTTTGCAAATGAATGGCTGGCTTTATAGAAGATTGTTGGGTTTCTATATATGCATTCAGCATCCTGTGGTAAGTCATTTCGGTTCAAATACAAAGGAAACCCAGTCTTATGCCATATATACAGAAGGGAAGGAGTATTTTACCGCTCATTTCAGATAATTGTGGATATGCTTCTCTAGGACCACATCTAAATTTGACAACTGGTAGTTTCGCAGAGGTCAGTTCCAGTGTAGACTCTGAAACCAAATCAGTAAACTTTTTGCCACAATAAACTTTTGTCACACTGAAATCCATTGGTCTGTCTTGCACTTGGAATCTATCTTTGTCCTTGTTTGCAGGGTCGTGCACTAGTTATTTGAAAAATTTCAGCTTATACAGAGTGTTAACTCATATCAAAAAGCGTAAGCATCATAGCATCATTAATCTCATGAGGAAAGTCTTCCTGTACCTATTGGGAAACAAAGTCAAGCATTTCTTAAAAATCCTAATTTTCACTTTAGGGCTCAAACTTTCTTACCTGAAACAAATACCATAAATTGTTTTCCTCGAAATGTTAAATTCATTCTATTCACTTATCAGAAAATGTCTCCAGTTTGAACAATTCACACTTTTTCTATTGTCAATTGTTTTCTCAAACAAAAATTGCATTTCATGTAAAAGTCAGATAGTTTAGCTTGCAGCACCAACGGTTGCCCAGGTGGTTTCCCTTAAAACCCCCGTCATAACTCAGTATGCACCAACATGCTTTAGGCAAACTTTCCATTTCATCACAAAGAATACTAAAAAAAGACAAGCCCACAGCGTCAAGATTTAATAGAATTCATTATGGTAACTTTCTGAATCAAGGATATGCTTGATAAAACATTTCTTTTGCTGCATATCACTCGTGACAATACAAGCGTGATTGCAGTTTGCTGCTATGGGTGGTTTGTGCAAAGACACCCACGGAGGACCAGTGCGTGGGTTTGCACCACGAATCGATGACACAGTGAAAAAGGACAGTAGGTGCTTACAGGTGTCAGGAGAATCATTTTGGCTTTGGGTATCCTGTGGACGTGTGGACTACGGTCTGGGACCACACTTGGGGAACCTCGGGTGTAGAGAATATGAAGACCAAGGATTTTGGTGCATCGACTGTGATTTACTGACAGGTGGAGCTTAGGTCTGCTTCACACCAAGGCAAGCTTGTCTAATGTTGGCTTTCTGGAGCTTAGGACTAATCATTTTGCCCTATCCAGTGGCTCTCAAGTTGAGCTGTGCATCAGCATCACCACAGAAAGTGTAGGGGAAAAAAAATTAGGAAGCTGGTCTTCTCCAGTGGATTTAAATTTAAAGTCCAGCATGTGCTGTATCATGTCTTTAGTGATACCACTCAGCCAGCTCATGAGATATATTTGAAATCCCTGGATCATGGGGCTATGGGTGTTATTGATTATGTGCTATTATAGGAGTACTCGCAGGTGTATCCAAATGCCAGCTTGGCTCCTCTGTTGTTTCTAGTGGCCTCGAAAACTACACTTACCAGGGAATCAACCACAGACTTAAACTATAGTTTTTAGAAAATGTGAAGAGATTAAAGAGAAGGAAATATATATATATATATATATATGTATATATATATATATATATATATATATATACATATATATATATATATACATATATATATAAAATATTTTCCCCCCAGGCCTGGCATGATGTGAGTTTCCAATAATATCCTTTTAAGTGTTTGGACAACATAGTTTTGGATTTTTTTTTTAATATCTCCCTAAAGTTTTGCAAGACTTCTATAGCTATTAATAGGAATAAAAACAATCTTTCAATATAATAAGGGGAATGGCCAAATCATAACCTGTAAAACAAGAGACAGATAATCCTAAGGTTAAGATCATTAAGGAAGAAGCTGTATGAGTGACAGAGAGGGACATCTCAGAACACAAGCTTATTTTTAAAGATATAAAAGTGGGAAAAGGAAGGGCTTAAACCCAGAGAATCATGGCCACTTCCCCACACACCAAAAGTACCATGGGATCCCATAGTATCAATAGGGGATGCCACACATGTGTATCAGGGGAGGACTTTTCATCAGCTACCAGCTGGACCCTTGCATCTCTGTTTTCGCTCATGTCATCAAAGATAAGAAGGGGGAGTGCCTGGGTGGCTCAGCTATTAAGCGTCTACCTTCAGCTCAGGTCATGATCCCAGGGTCCTGCTCAGCGGGAAGCCTGCTTCTCCTTCCCCTACTCCCCCTGCTTGTGTTCCCTCTTTCACTGTGTCTCTCTCTATTAAACAAAAAACTAAAATCTAAAAATAAAAATAAAAAGTGTCACAGAACTGATGTAAAGATTAAAGGAAATAGCATATATATATATATATATATATATAAATCTTAAGACCATTCTTAGCCTCCTGTAAACTTGGGGTATATTTTAACTATTACGAAAGTAGCGTGTTATGCTTATTGTTCGTGAACTTTTCATATTGAGGTTCTCGTCTCACTCACCCTTTCGCACCTAATGGCTATCACATAAGAGATCCTTAGTAAAGATGTATTACATTTATTGCATAAATTAAAGCCGGTGGGGCAAGGAGGTGCGGTAGGAAGTCGAGTTTTGCTCAAATGCCAGACACTTTCACTGTTCTCACTGGGGCTTGGGAGATTTTATTAAATAAATGTTTCTTTGTGTGCTGCATACCCTCAGGGCAATTTCCCATGGCTTTTAAGTTCTCCTTTTAAAAATAATTTTTACAAATCATGGCTGTTCCATTGGGCATTGCATCAGTGAGGGGAGTGCCTCATGCCAGTGTCCTCTACATCTTCTCCAGACAAGTATGTTTAATGATAATAGGATCAAACATTCATCCCGTTTCTCCCTCCTCACTCTTTTCACTCAGGGTAAGTGGGGGAGACAGGGAGAGTCATCTGATGCTAATATTATTATCCTCAAGAATGAGTAATATATTGTGTAATATTACAAAGCAGGGATTATGCCCACGACTCTGATCCCATGATCTTCAATTGCTCTGCCAGGTGACTTGTTCTTGTTTTATGACTCCAGTTCTTTATTGGTGGTACTTGTCTTTCCAGTGTCATTTTGAGGACCTTTGACATTCCTATTTTACAGCTGTTTTGAGATTGCTTTATTATTTTCAGAGTGAATTCTCCTGTCCAGCCGGTAGGTTTTTCTTCTCTTGTTAGCGCTCTCGGTACACCATTGGCTTGAACAGGCACCTCGAGCGGGCCCCTGTCTTCCTCACTCCCATTTCAAGGTTTCCCACTGAAGTCTCAAGTCTTGTGGTTTTCTTCCCAGGGCAGACTTAAATTTCGTGTTGCAGTACAGGGATCCCTCTGTGAGAAATTCATTTAGCTGGGAGGAAGCAGCTTGGCCTGGCTGCAGTTAGGGTATCTCTTCACACTCTCCCTTCACCCCAAGTAGGCAGCCCACCTACCTCCAGCCTTGATTTAGAAATGCAAAAACCCACTCACCACCCATTCAGCCATTGAGGGCACTGCACATGGAATTCATCTCAGAGACCTCTAGACCTATGTTAATTGAGTCCCATCCACCACTGATAGGTTCCAGTTCCCATACTCAGGGCTAGAGACCCTCAGAGCTCCAGACCAAGCTTATCACTGGGTTTCTACTTTTTTCCTGGTCGGGAAAACACGTATCACTTTGTTTTTGTGTGTATTTATACATATGCATATATACACACACATATGCATGTGGATTAAAATGTTTCATTGAGGGTGCCTGGGTGGTTCCATTGGTTAAGCAATTGCCTTCAGCTCAGGTCATGATCCCAGAGTCCTGGGATCTAGTTCTGCATCGGACTCCCAGCTCCACAGAGAATCTGCTTCTCCCTCTGAACTTCTCCCTTCTCATGCTCTCTCTCACTCTGTCTCTCAAGTAAATAAAAATAAAATCTTTTTTAAAAAGTTCATGACATTAAAAAAATGTTTTATTGATAATTGTTTGACATATGGTAAGGGATACCTTCCATATGAACTTGCCTATCTCATCTTGACTAGAATTTTCATAAGCACTTTATCATTTTCTTTAATGTTTGTTTAAAAAACACTTTGAAATAGGTGATGATCTGTGCCTTTTACAATTGGATAAAATGAACTGAGCATAAGTTGTGTAACTTTCCTGGAGTTATAATGTCAGTTTTTCCTAAAGCCACTGAAGCCTAGTAGGTTTTAATCAAATATCCATGTTCTTTCCATTTCACTATGCTGGGGGAAAGTCTAAAAATACTCTTTTGAATTAACACATATTTGACATTTAAGTATTTTCCATTTTTTCACTCAATGATACATATAATAAATATTTTCAAGCCAGTTTTGCAAAAGATGCTCTTTCCTATATAGGCAAAAAATATGCTATTCCAGAGCTGATTTTTCATGAATTGCTTCACTCATAATTTATTTACTTTTATTAGGTACTATATATAGCTGTCTCTGGACAAGGGGAAAAAGGCTACTGTTGTCTCCTTAACATGTTCTGAAGAAGACTAATACAATTCAGGAGTCGTCTATAGCCCAGGGAAGGTCGGTTTTAACTGCTGCAGAAAAGAAGAATATTGCAAAGAAAGGGAACCAGTATTTGTAACTGTCAAAGCCACAGAAGCAGTAATTTGAACAGCAGGAGCTGTATCTCACTCACCAGTTTGTGCACCTCTCCATCCTGGCAATTCTGTGATCCACACAGTCTCAGCATGAAACTCAAATGGAGATGGGGAGGGATTTTAAAGCAGAATCGAATTCATTCTTTGCTGAATTAAGTCTGCTGTTTAATCAAGAAATTAAAATCTAGGAGGCACTAAGAGTCTATGCCTCATGCATACACAACTCCCTTCTTAGGTGACGTGGCCAGGTGTGGACTCACTGACTGGTCGCTGCAATTCAGGATCCCAGGAAAGTGACCCTCAGCACAATGACGCTCAAGGAGAAAATGAATGCCATGCATAGGCTTTGAAGCACAGAAACCACAGTTTTAAACCCAGACTCTGTCATTATTGGCGTTGGACATGAGACAAGCCAGTGAAACGTTGAGTCTCTGTGTCCTGACCTAGGAGAGGTTGACCACAGCAGGCCATGCATTTACCCAGAAACTCAAGAGCCATTGCTCTGCCGCTCTGCCATCTAGCAATGCCAGCACAGAGAAGGACTCAATTCATGGTCAATACAACAAGATGACCACTGTCACTTAGAGAAAGAGGACGTTCCCTTTTCCGTACCCTCGACCTCAGATATTTTGTGGAAAAGGGGAGGGATGTTTATTTATCTGTCAAATAATAATCTCAAAGATGGGCTCCTTGTTATTTGTATGACTCCTTTATAACATAAATGGATATTAAAAAAAAAAGAAATTCCATCTCACTGCTATGATTACAATGATTAGACTATTTGAAGGAAAGGAAAACAATATCGAACTAAGCAGCACACACACACACACACACACACACACACGGTGATGAACACAAGTTTTAGAGGCTTCTTGGATAAGGGTCATACCCAGTCACTAATTCATTGGTTACCAAGGACAATTTCTGTATTTTCTTTAAATGTGACATGTTTTATTTTAGGTTACTTTTATTATTTTTTTAAGAATTTATTTACTTATTTGACAGAGAGACACACAGAAAGACAGGGAATAAAAGCAGAGGGAGGGGGACCATAGAATTCAGAGTCTATATCTGGACTGTCTCCCACTGAGCAGGGAGCCTGATGTGGGTCTTGATCCCAGGACCCTGGGATCATGACCTGAGCTGAAGGCAGACACTTAATGACTAAGCCACCCAGGTGTCCCTTTAGGTTACTTTTTTTTTTTTTCTTTTTGGTGTTCCAGAATTCATTGTTTATGCTGTACCTCCTGTGCTCCATGCAATCCGTGCCCTCCAAAATACCCACCACAAGGCTCACCCAACCTCCCACCCCCCACCCCTCCAAAACCCTTAGACTGTTTTTCAGAGCCCGCAGTCTCTCATGGTTCATTTCCTCCTCCAATTTCCCCCAACTCCCTTCTCCTCTCCATCTCCCCATGTCCCCCATGTTATTCCTTATGCTCCACAAATAAGTGAAACCATATGATAATTGGCTCTCTCTGCTTGACTTATTTCACTCAGCATAATCTCTTCCAGTCCCATCCATGTTGATACAAAAGTTGGGTATTCATCCTTTCTGATGGAAGTGTAATACTCCATCGTGTATATGGACCACATTTTCTTTATCCACTCGTCCATTAAAGGGCAACTTGGTTCTTTCCACAGTTTGGTGACTGTGGCCATTGCTACTATGAACATTGGGGTACAGATGGCCCTTCTTTTCACTACATCTGTATCTTTGAGGTAAATAACAAGCAGTGCAATTGCAGAGTAATAGGGAAGCTCTATTTTTAATATCTTGAGGCATCTCCACACTGTTCTCCAAAGTGGCTGCACCAACGTGCATTCCCACCAACAGTGTAAGAGGGTTCCCCTTTCTCCATATCCCCTCCAACACACGTTGTTTACTGTCTTGCTGATTTTGGCCATTCTAACTGGTGTAAGGTGGTATCTCAATGTGGTTTTGATTTTAATCTCCCTGATGGATAATGATGAACATTTTTTCATGTCTGATAGCCATTTGTATGTCCTCATTGGAGAAGTGTCTGTTCATGTCTTCTGCCCATTTTTTGACATGATTATCTGTTTTGTGTGTGTTTAGTTTGAGGAGTTCTTTATAGATCCTGGATATCAGCCCTTTGTTTATTTTGTCATTTGTGAATATCTTCTCCCATTCCGTGGGTTGCCTCTTTGTTTTGTTGACTGTTTCCTTTTCTGTGCAGAAGCTTTTGATCTTGATGAAGTCCCAAAAGTTCAGTTTTGTTTTTGTTTCCTTTGCCTTTAGAGACGTGTCTTGAAAGAAGTTGCCCTGGCTGATGCCTAAGAGGTTACTGCCTATGTTCTTCTCTAGGATTCTGAGGGATTCCTCCCTCATGTTGGGATCTTTTATCTATTTTGAGTTTATCTTTGTGTATGGTGTAAGAGAATGGTCCAGTTTCATTCTTCTACACATAACTGTTCAATTTTCCCAACACCATTTATTGAAGAGACTGTCTTTTTTCCACTGTATATTTTTTCCTGCTTTGTCGAAGATTATTTGACCATAGAGTTGAGAGTTTATATCTGGGCTCTCTACTGTGTTCCACTGGTCTATGTGTTTGTTTATATGCCAGGACCATGCTGTCTTGGTGATCGCAGCTTTGTAGTAAAGCTTTAGGTTACTTTTCAATGAACACTGGGATCCCTTGTCTTTGAGAGGGTTGGAATGTGTTAATTATGTAGATATCTCTGGGATAAGTGACAATCACTCTCAGGTAAGCAAAAGAAAACAGGTAAGAAAGCCGACATACAGTGACAAGAAGGACACTTGACCCCAGCTATGAGTTCTGAGCCCACCAATCTGGTGCAAACAACCCACACCTACAGACAGGTGACCCAAGCCAGAATCAGGTCACAGGTTCCTGCTCAGACAGAATCACCAAACACATAGTCAAATGGGGTCCCCTATCCTTGGAGAAATTCCCAGGACACAAAATGTTTTGTGGTGATCTTCTAAAAGAAAGGAAATATTCTGCTAAAATTGTTGCCACTTGCCTGTCTTCATCCCAGAAATTCCTCTTTAGAGGATTTCAAGCTCCTAGAAATCATGAAAGGCAATGAGAAAATTCCAGCACTATGCATCTCCCCATCCCCCTATCCCCACCACTGGGTCCTGTGACAAGCCAGCCCCTGCATTTCATGTTCTAACATCAAAACAAAAGAAACATACTATTTGGGGAGTGGAGAGATATCCATAACCTTTTTTTTTCCCAGATGTACAAAATCCAACATTGTAGATTTTTTGCCAAAAGAATGGAAATTACTTTGGAGCTCCAGAGAAAAAGAAAATAGACACAAGCTACTTTGAAAGGAAGAATCTGGCCAGGACACAGGCTGTTTCTCCCTTTTCATGGGCTGCTTTCTCGGTTTTTAGAGTGCGATGAGAGAAAAGGGTCTTAAATATCATCTAAATAACAACATTCCACACTGAACCCTCCCCCATTCTCAACAGATATCAGTTTTTGCACAAGCCCTTATTGTCAATCAAATGCTACCATGAAATTAGTCTGAGTAACAGCAGTCTTATATACCACGTTTTCGCAAGGCACCATTTTATGATTACATATCAAAGACATTCACAATGCCAACCAATCTGTCAGCATTTAAATGAGGCATTTTGGAAAAAAAAAAAAAAGTCAGACACAGCGTAAATGTGAGTAATGTTGCAGCATTATAAACCGTGCTTGGGTAGGAATTTAATGTACCTGCACTCCCCATCAGTCCCGTGCTGTTTCTTTTGATGAAGCAAGATTAATTCCTCAGTGTTACCTGTGTTGGAGAGACTGCATCTCTTTTAAAGAACGTGCACTAGAAATATCTCCCAAACATAGCCCATCCCCACCTTCCCTTTAAACACCTACTTCCAGGGCTTGCTTCAGGCAAAACTGTAGAGCGGACAAATTCAGCTTCCAGAACCATGTTTCGAAAGCAAGCGGCAAAATGTTCGGGAGAGAGTTTTGGAGCCAGACCGACCTGGGCCTGCCCTTCATACACGAGCCTACACCAGAGCCAGCACATAGCAAAAGATGGCTTCTGGCAGGCAGCCTCCTCTTCTCTGGAATGGAAACAGTTAATGTCACCCCAGGGTGGACAAGTCTAAATTCTCCTATCCTGCTGATCATTGTGTAGGATCCTTAACATTAAAGTTAAAATGGCACCCTCTTTTTAGGAAACAACCTTCTTCATTTGGGTTAGCCTGTCTTACTTTAGCATCAATGTCCACACAGCTCATGCATTTGTTTTACCATGTTACTAAATTTTATGGTCATTCTCTCAAATCCACGTGCAAAGGGAGAACATAAAAGGGAACGACATGCCCACAGGTTCTCAGGCCTCAGAGTGGTATAAACCGGTGCTGTGGGATTGACCAGTGGGGTGTGCGTTTTCACCGATCATTAAACCTAGGGGCTAAAGCTCTTAGGGAGAAACTTCAAGCAAACTTGGAAAACACAAAATCCTAATAATGGACATGTGGGTAAAGGGAGAGTGAAGAGAGGCATCTGGGTGTCCCCAGCACCTGTGAAACGAGGCCATATGGGTGGAGGTTTGCTCACCCTCCAGTCAGGCCAGCCCTGCCAGCACCTGATACAAGGCCCGCTGAGGTTTCATCTGCCCAGCTGGATCAAAACAGAAGGGATCCGTTCAAACCAGATGGACCGGGAAGCTGTAGTCTTTGCCCGCAGGGTCTCTGTTCAAATTTAAAGGGTCCTGTACCAGCAGGGCATGAGGGTTTGAGCCCTCCCAGCTGCTGTCCTCCAGCTAACCAGTGCCTGCACTTGGGCAAAGGCCAGCCAGCCCCCCTGCTACCTCCTGAGGCCGGATTCACAGCCACGGGAGCTGGGTTCCTGGCATGTTTCTGAGCCCGAGCAGGAGCAGAATGATGCATGGTGTGGGGAAGATCTAGTGACAGCCCAGGCAGCTACTTTCAGGGAAATGGAAGGCTCAAATACTGAAGAGATTAGATACAAATACAGAGCCCGCTGACCAGGGACAGGAGATCTGAGT
This sequence comes from Lontra canadensis, assembly GCF_010015895.1. Lineage (NCBI taxonomy): Eukaryota > Metazoa > Chordata > Mammalia > Carnivora > Mustelidae > Lontra > Lontra canadensis. The sequence continues at coordinate 4,040,800 of NW_022631026.1, forward strand.
TCAGAGGCTGATAGAGGATCAGAGCATTAGAACACCAGCATGCAGGAGGTGACTTCTGGACCCCACAGGAGCCAGGACCACACCTGGATGCTCTTGGACCTCGGGTGTGAGCCGTTCTCTGGCATGGCCTGTGCTGAGCCAATGTCAGAACTAAGAAAGCACAGGCTCCCGCTGTGCGGTCTCCTTTCCTGGGTGGAGGGAAGAGGAGAGTATGGCCCGTGAATGGGGTCCAGAAACCTTGAAATGAGCCAGGACAGGAAAAACATACAAAGCAATGAGAGAAGAGCACTTCTGAAGTCCAAGGAGGCAGTTAAAGCTCCGGGTCCAAGGGCAGGGAGCCAGAATGGAGTCTGCTATTCACATGTTGAGGTCCTTGTCCCCGAGGGTGATAACAGTAGGAGGCAGAACCTTTGGGGGATGATTAAAGTTACATTAGGTCATGGGATGCATCCCTGATTTAAAAAAAAGAGGAGGGAAGATCTCTCTCTCCCTCCCACCCTCTCCACTCACACATGAGGAAAGGCTATGTGAGGGCTCAGCAAGAAGGGGGCCGTCTACAAGCCAGGAAGCTGGCTTGCACCATAAACCAGACCTGCTGACAACTGGAGTTCTGTTGCAGAGTTTCCAGCTAAGATAGGATCGTAGGCGAAGGCTTGGCAAAAATGAACAGGTCAGGTGGGGGCTGTGGGTCCCGTGGGGCTTTGGGTTGGAAGCACAGGGTTGAGTCAACAACCATCTGAAAGAAGGACACATTCCTGTACCTACCACGGGCGAGGGGCTGCACAGACAGGGGACACATGGGCGAGGGGCTGCACGGACAGGGGACACATGCCTTCTGAGGGACAAAATAGAAAGCCAGGAATTTACAGCACAGCAGCAGGGAGGGGTTCTGCCACGTCTCACCCAGGAGGGGCCTGTTGCACAAAGATGAGATGCCCCATTGAAAGGGATGTAGGGAGACTAGATTCCAGGTTAGAAACAGGCCATGTGATGCCCGATGAAGAGAACGGCTCCACCTAAGGAAGGGAGCCATCCTGAGTCTCAGCCAACTGTGCAAAGGAGGAATGATCGAAAAGAGTGCCCTTGCATGAAAATAGAGATCACGTGCTTCATTTACTCACGTATTCTTTCTCGCACGGGGAGCCCCCACAATACTGCAGACGTATGATCACCATCGATCATTATCCTGTTTTATAAATCAGTGAAAGACATGTGAGGTTCAGAGAGGCTCAGACACGTGCTCAAGTAGTTACCAATTGGCCTGGATCCACACTCTTTGAATGTGGGTTTGTTTACTCTTGCATGCCGAAAATTTACCCTCAAATTAGCTTTTTTCAGGAAATATAAAACCAGAGTGCCTGGAATTCTGTATTTCATAAATGCATCGAAACAGAGATATCATTTCAAAACATAATGGAAAGTAAAGTAAATAAATATATTTAGGGGCACCGGGTGGCTCAGTCCGTTAAGGATCCAAATCGTGATTCTGGCTCAGGTCATGATCTCAGAGTCGTGAGATCGACCCCTGCATTGGGCTCCACACTCAGCATGAATCTGCTTGTCTCTCTCTCCCTACCTCTCCCCCTGCTCACTCTCTGTCTCTCTGTCTCTCTCTCAAAGAAACAAATAAATAAAATCTTTGAAATAAGATAAAATAAATATATTTGTGGTCAGTGTCTGTAAGCCAATTGTTTCCAAGTAATCCCTGTCTGTTCATTTTTTGTTGCAGATATTTTTATATATTTATTTATTACAGCAAATGTCTAAATCTTTCATTTGTTTTCAGAAACTTATCTTTACAAGGATTTTAAGAAAGCAATCTTAGTCCAGTAAGCGTCCGCCTTCAGCTCAGTCACGAGCTTGGAGTCCCAGGATCAAACCCTGCAGCAGGCTCCCTGCTCATCGAGGAGTCTGCTTCTCCCTGTGCCCCTCCCCCCATCCATGTTTTCTCTTTCGCTTGCTCACTCTCTCTCAAATAAATAAATAGTACCTTAAATAAAGAAAGCTTTTGAAAAGTTACTAAATTCCTAATTTCTAAATTCTTCTGTAATATATGTGAATTCAGTATATATTTTAATTAAGTGAAATATTGTAGAAGTCAGTAAGACCTTCAGTGATGGATCGCACTTATTATCCATATCATGGATCTGGTTTCATATATTAAACCACATACCCATAATCATAAATTTAAGAGTGATACATTTTATTACCTGATTTTGGAGCTATCAGCTTAAACTTGTTCATATGACCTCATTTTCCTTTATTAAGTCGTTTTCTTAATACTTACTATTGAGGGTCTTTGACTTTTCAAAAGTGGTATCATGGGGGTGCTTGGGTGGCTCCGTTGATTGGATCTTGAGGTCTTGATCTCAGCATCGTGAGACTGAACCCCATATTGGGCTCTGTGCTGGGCACAGAACTTGCTTAAAATTCTCTCTCTCTCTCTCTCTCTCTGCTCCTCCCCTAGCTTGCATGTGCACATTCTCTCTCTCTCTCTCTCTCTCTCTCGCTCTCTCAAAAAAAAAAAAAAAAAGGTAGTGTTGTGTTATTCTGGTTATCTCTCAAAGATGGCCTTTTCATGGCTTTACTAAGTCAAATAAGCGCGTGATAGTAATGTACAAGATGCAGGTCTTTTGTGATTCCATGTGATTTGATTCTGATTTCCTGTTTGGAAAAAATTACACTAAGGTGTATGCAGAACTTCCTCAAAGCATTGAGGAGAGTGCCTCTGCACCCCCAGGCTGCAAACGTCCTTCTGTGGGTCTCTGTGTCCCATCGCTGGCTCTCTCATATGTACCAGAGCACTGAGAGACAGACTTCGAAGTCCAGGGACTGTGGCTTCTGGGAACAGGCCAGGAAGTAGAGGAAAGTGCGCTGATGCGAATTGTCCCAAATGAAGCCATGACAAGATAAGAGGAACTGAGGCTGTGGCCGGGCCTTGAAAATGACAAACGTCTCACTTCCCTGGCCCCATCTTAGCTTGCAGCCACGCACTTGTTTCCACTTTGTTTCTATGTGCTAAGATGTCAGCCCACGTATCTTGTTTCTTATTTGGGAAAGTCAACCACCGTTTTAACCATTCTGGCTGCCTTTAGCATCTTTACACAATTTCATTCAGTGACACAACTTCATCCGATGGCAGAGAAAAGAGAGAGTCCTCCTTATAAAGGACAACATACTGCTCAAATGCCCTTGTCAGCTTCCCTCCTTTGCCACTGGCCCACACTGGGTCCCTTGGATACTTTCACTGCAGAGTGGTTGGGGAAAGAAAGAGTCTAGCCTCGAAACCTCTGCCCCAGGCACATGTTGTATCAGTAGGAAAGGAGGCCGAGGGAAGGGCTCCCACAGTGTTGCACACTCCAGAGACCGGCCTTGCGGAGAGTTGGAAATGAATGAAATCCCCTTCATAGGAGGGGCAGAAAGCAGACAATAGCTGGATACAAACATGGAAAGCACCGCTCAGAGTAAAGGGGCAGAGCCAGGGACGTCTGCTTCCTGCGTGTATATGTGCGTGCAGCATGTCCCCTCCCCATGGACCTGCAGGAATGTGACAGATGTACTCAGTCATCTTGAAGTGCTAGAGAAACATCATTGTTGGAGTTCCCTACATTGGGCCCCATCCTCTTTGCAAGCACAAGGACATTTCAACACGTAGGCCAGTCCAGGTTTAAATCTTGGCACACTTCGTTTACATAATTGGATCTTAGGTTGTAGATTCAGGTGAAGGTTCTGTTAGACCACCTCTCCCCATGCTTTTCTCCAGGAGGGTGTCAGATGACCACGCAATGCCTTACAGCCTCTGCCAGCGCTGATTGCCCATGCAGCATTTCTCCCGGTTGTGACTTCCCCTCACTGCTGATTCAACGGCTACCTCTCCCTGCCCCCCTTCGTCTCCCTGTCTGACCACAGGGCCGAATTGCGTCTCTCAAGAAGCACTAAGTCCTATGAGCTTGCCCAACAGGAGGTTTGTCGAAGGAACCAGCTGTGAAGGATAACGGCGGAAGGAAGAGTCAGGGCAGCCTTCAGGCCTCCGTGTGCGTCCCCCACCCCGTGAAAGGAGGCTGAGGAGGAACAAATAAGTAGGAAGAGCCTACTTATTTGGGTAGCTCTGAGGAAATCTCAGTCAAGCCATGTGGCTCCCTGAACATTGTCTGCCTGTCACAGGGATCCTGCTCAGCGGGAGTGTGTCCGGCATCTCGCCTCCACCACGCTCCACCGGCGGCCAGGAGCACCGTAGGAGAAGCGTGGCTGCGCATGCACGGGTGCCGTGTTGCACACTCCCGTTCACAGTGCAGCATTCCTGCCCTGTCTGCTCGTCGCGGCCGCTCTTCCTGAAGGTCTGAGCGGCCCACGTTTACACCTACCGTGTTGTCCATATCAGAGTAAAACTAGTACAGTTCCCAAAGTCTGCGCCTCTCAGCTTTAAATAGTGTTCTGCATGGGCTTTCAAGGTCCCCTCTAGGGTTCCCAGGCCAGCCTCAGGCCACACATCTGTCTCTCTTCGCCGAGTGTATGTGCCGGGCAGGTTATGTGTGGTAAGAAAACAAGCTGAACAACCTCAGCCACTTCCCTAAATTAGTTTTCCTTCTGGCTTATAAAAAAAGTTAAATATGCTTCAGGTGACTCCCTAGGGCAGTTGTCCTCTAGTTGGGGGCTTCGTGGTCTAAGCTGTCTTGCTTGAGACATTCTCAGTCCACGCCTTGGAGATCACACAACGGGATCAAGTGCACAGAAGGTCTTTAGCTCAGAAGTGGCACACCCAACTTTTACTCATATTCTGTTTTCCAGAACTGGTCACATAATTGGCACGGGAATATGGGAGCAAGACGCATCTCTGCCTGGAGAAGGAGATGAGAACCGAGCTTGAAGTTCTTACCACTAGACTCGAATAACCACAGGATTCAGTTTGTCCCCAGGATAGCCTTCTAGACCTATAATGGGAATCATGAGGAAATCACACCCTGCAGAGCTCTTCTAGAAATTTCTAGAAACACCTGGCCTGCCAGTGCAAGGAAGGTGAGATGGAGGTGTTTCAGGATGCTTCCCATCAGTGGAGACTACTGCAAAAAATTTACATTACTGAAGAGCTGAGAAGAACAAAAATTTCCATCTTAAAGGCTTAATATATATATATATATATACATATATATATATATATGTATATATATATATATAAATGTCTTCATAAGTATATCCTGTTTCTAATTTTGAGAAAGCTGATTGGTATTTATATAGTCAAAACACTTTTCAAAAGACCCCCACTAATAATGGTGATGCAAATTGGAGAAAAGTGCTCTCCATTAGGAATACCAACCACATGTTCCATATTACAAAATTATAATCCTAAATGTATCTCTTTCCATTCGCATTTCCATTCCAGTACCAATGAAGAGAGGTGAGAAAATTAATGGTGCAGCTGGAGAAGGGCCCGGGGTGCTCTCTGTTCTCCAGATTTTGTGTGCCTGCCTTGTGCCTGTGACGTGCCCTGGTCAGGAGCGGCCCACCTGGATGCCTCCTTCCACCCGGCTCCCCGACACCCCAGCACTCCACAGCTCCGGTTCCTGACTGCTTTACAAGCTGTTGTCGGGAATTTAGTACCTTAAGGCTTACTTCAACACCTCTCTTTCAAGTTTTATATTTTTTCCAGGTTTATAGTCATTACGCAGCTGCAGAAAATGTGTACAAATCAGGTGCATGACTTCACATGCTGCAGGGAGGGCAGAAAGCTGTCGTGCCCTTCCACAGGATGCTCTTGAAAACAGGCAAAGGTTTATTAAGGCAATAAGTAACATTCTGGCCTGCAGTGGGTTGCATATTCTGTTTCTCTGCTGACCACTTGTTGTAAATACAATGAATGTCTTTTCTCACCCACCCTGTGGCTGGAGGGGAGGCAGCTGCAGCAGGCTCTGGGGCCATTGAACCTGGCCCCAGGACGGCTCTGGCTGCAGAGAGTGCTCCTCTCTATCCAGGGGCAGGTGGATCACTGTGGAGCAAGAGCATCAATTCAACATGCCCACCAAAATATTGCAGGGGGGACACTGCCCTTCAAAAATTAAATGTTCTCATCTCAGTGTCTTCCCTGCAATGTGTCTAAGATCCTTGTTTTTGAAGAAAGTGGGTTCTGGACATGGCCATGAGTGTGGGAACCTGGTTGGGCAGGCTTAGGCAGCTTATTTGCCTGAGGATTTTAAGGGCTTCTAGGGGAGAGAGTCTGCAGGAAGGAGCCAGACAAACTATTCTGAGGGAGAGGACAAATCTGAGTGCAGCTCGTTGTCCCTCCCTTAAATTTATAACTTTGCCAGAGTCTTGTCCCAAGGCACTGGCCATGGGGGGATGCAGTCCTGCATATAATGAATAATGATATTCTGTCCACAGAAGGGGCAACAGAGCTGGAGACCCAAGGGCAGTCTAGGGCCCTCTCTGCATGTGCGCAGGTGTCAGCAGAGATGGCTGAGTGGGGCTCAGCATCTAGCAGGGAAGCACCAGGGCCGAGAACTCAGAGAGCATCTACACTGCGGAAGCCGGGGCCCAGATTGGGAGCCTGAGCAGCGAGCACGTGAAAATATAGCCACTATTGCAAACTATTGACTCCTCTGGAAGAGAAAGCTCAAGATTTGAGAAGAGGCAGCATTCCTGGTGGGTGGTGTTCAGGGTTGGGGAGTAGGGAAATGCTTCCCAAGTCGGGACATTGATGAGAAGACCTGAGACAAGTTTGGGGGTGGGGGTGGGAAGGGAAGAAGAGGTTTTCTTTTTCTTTCTTTTCTTTTCTTTTCTTTTTTTGGATAGAGGGGACAGAATTGGCTAAATTCCCAGGTCAGGAAAGGCCTTCCCTGTGGTCCAGTTGTGCTTTCTACTTTGACACCTAGTTCTCTTCCTTTTTGTCTTTCTCTCCCAGAAGGAATCCACATTAAACAGGAGAGTGATGACCCAGACCGTTTTGGTTTTTTTTGTTTTTTTTTCCCCATCCAAACAGGCACATGGTGAAGCTTGGGAAGCTCATGCCACAGATGAGCATTATTTTCTTACTGCTGTTGTAACAGACTGTCACAGGCTTAGTGGCAAATACAACACAAATTCATCCTACCATTCTAGAAATCAGAAGTCCAAAATCAAGGTGTCACCCAGGTGGGGTTCCTTCTGTAGGCTTCAAAAAATCTGAAAATATTTCAGAGAAACACCCATATCATACAAAATTGTATAGAAAATATATTTAACATGTACATGGTGATGATAAAAGCAATACCTATGTGCCCATCATCGATCTCAAGAAATAGAAAACAGCCAGTAGATTTGAAATCCTTTCTTTGCCCTTTCCACAACTGGCTTCCTTCCCTCATAATCTGGAATAACTACTATCATCTATTTTCCGTTAATCTCCCTTCTTTTTCCTTGTAGGTTCATCACATAGACAAATAATGATATAATAACAATACTGTTATTTCCCAAGATTTTGACCTTTATGCAAATGGAATCATACTATATGCATTATTCTTTTCTTGATTATTTTACCCAAGAGTAAATTTTCTCAACTCATCTATATTGACACACCTAGAAATAGTTGATTATATTCCATACTATAAATAGCCCACCAGGTACTTATCGATTCTAAATTGGATAGAGATTTGGATGGCTGTGTTCCAGTTCTTTGCTCTTAAAAACAATGCCTGAGTATTTCTTCATGAACTACATCTTCTCTGGGGTGTATACGTAGAATGCCGTCTTTGGGGCCCAGATCTGTGCATCTCCAGCCACGTAACTGGTGAGAAAACTGAGGTATACTTCCCTAGGAGGGCTATGAGACTCCCTGCTGGTCTGTATCTCACCAACACTTAATACTGTCATACCATCATGTCCCTGAATCTCTCGGGTGTTAAATAGTAACACATTTGGGATTTTAGTTAGCATTTCCATGATTATTAATGAGGTTGAACACCTTTTCATGCATTTATTCATAATTCGTGTTTACCTTCATATGAAATGAAACCATATCTTTTGCCAGTTTTTCTGATGAGTTTGGTCTTTTTCTCATTGATTCATAGAGTTTCAAATATACATTTTCGTAATAATGTTTTTGGTCATACATGTCAAATTCATTTTCTCCCAAGTTATACTCTGTCTTCCATGTGTTTTGATTAAAAAAAGTTCTTCATTTTAATGTCATAAAATATAGTTTTCATTCTTTTTATGCCTTAATACCATAAATATTTGGAAAGTTTCAACATTTTTGCTTTTTACATTGAAGGTTTTCTCCATCTGCATGTGATTTGTATGTAGTGTATGAGGTAAGGCTATAATTATTTTTTAAGTTTTTTGTTTTGTTTTGTTTTGTTTTTTACTAAGTTATTTCTACAACTAGTATGGGGCTCAAACTCATGACCCAGAGATCAATAGTTGAACATTCTTCAGACTGAGCCAAGCCAGATAGCCAAGAATTTTATTTATTTTTCATATAATTAACCAATTTTCTGAGTTGGTTTTTGTTGAATACTTTCATACTTTCCCCAGTCTCTATTAATGCCAACTCTATAAAATATGGTTTCAAATATGAAAAACGATGATTTTGGTGAGGGGAGGGGGTGGATCTTCATCTTGTTTCATTAATCTTTGTGTCATTATTAATATTCATGAAATGGTATCAATTTATGATAAATCTCAGCACCGAGGGAAACAGCAGAACATCCCTTTTCTTCCAGCTATTTGTATCTCAGAAGGGCCAAAAGTAGTAACAGAGTCCTTTTGGTAGCAACATAAAATGGAAAGAGCCACAGAGTCAGAAAGAGAGGTATGAATTCTGGTTTTTCCATTTGCCAAATGAATGTTGAGAAGTTGAATTAAATCCTTGGATTTTAGTGCTTCCTCCATTGTAAAATGAAGAAATTATGCTTACCCACCCAGGTTTTAAAATAGTACCTCCTGGGGCACCTGGGTGGCTCAGTGGGTTAAAACCTCTGCTTTTGGGTCAGGTCATGATCTCAGGGTCCTGGGATCAAGCCCCACATCGGGCTCTCTGCTCAGCAGGGAGCCTGCTTCCTCCTCTCTCTGCCTGCCTCTCTGCCTACTTGTGATGTCTGTCAAATAAATAAATAAATCTTTAAAAAAATTAAAAAAAAGTAAAAAAATAAAAGTACCTCCTGTAGTAGTATCTGTCATATAGGTGGAACTCCAGATATGACAGTTTCTTTTTGTCTTTATATTAAATGTCGCATTTTTTCTGTCCACAAAGACACGTAGTATCGAATGTCACCATGCAAATAACAAACTAAGTCAGAGTTTCTTTAAGCCATTTCCTGAATAATCCAGGTCCTGGTTAGAATTATTCCTAAGAAACTGTCTTCTATCCTTTTTTGTAGCCTCTGCCGAGGCTACAAACATTAATGCTCTCACTGAAATATTTTTGAAGTCAACATGGAGTTGACCTAATAGGAAGGAATTAGTTAATAAACACATACACATGCTATCCCCTTCAGGAAGACAAAGTCTTCTTGAAATTACTTATAAATTTTTCAGAAAATTCAAATCATTTCAGGTCAAATGATTTGAATTTTCTGACAAAGAAAACCAAAGACAGTCTTGCCATGAATGTGTCAGTTACAAAGCACTACTAGGAAACACACAGCACATGCGGATTCCAGAATGGAGAGGATATTTACTACCACGTCCTTGTTTGCAAAAATAGAGGCAGTTGCTGTTTTTCCTATTATCCTCACAGATGGTGAGTAGGCTGCTGTAAACCCATGAAGGGAACTTCTACCCACACATGGGACTAGAGTCGCTTTCTGCGCGGCCTCCCCACTCCCATAGTCTGTAGGCTTCAGAGAGAGAACGAACACTGTGTCAGATTCTATGTGTTAAGAATAGTGTGAGATGTTTTACATATTCTATTTCATTAATCTTCATAACTGCAATGTATTTTTATTCCCATTTCAAAGATGATCAGAGTAGGTTTGGACAGGTTAACTTGTCCATGCCCCATGGTTAGTTTGTTTCCGAGGGCTGCCGTAACAAACTACTATAAACTTGGTGACTTAAAGCAGTAGAAACTCTCGGAGTTCTGGAGGCCAGGCCTGATGTTGAGGCATCAGCAGGGCCATGTTCCCTCTGAAACCTGTAGCACAGTATCCTTCCTCCCTCCTTCCTAGTTTCTGCTGTTGCTGGCAATCCTGGTGTTCCTTGGGTTGGAAAAACATTGTTCCAGTCCCTCCCTCCATATTGGCATTCTCCCTGTGTGTCTGTGAGTCAAATTTTCCATCTTAAGAAACCCATCGGATTAGTGCCCACACTGATCAGGTACGGCCTCATCTTAACTTGGTTACATATGTAAAGACCATATATATATATTTTTATTATTATGTTATGTTAGTCACCATACGGTACATCATTAGTTTCTGATGTAGTGTTCCATGATTAATTGTTTGCATATAATACCCAGCGTTCCATGCAATACGTGTCCTCCTTAATACCCGTCACTGGGCTAACCCATTCCCTCTACCTCCCTCCCCTCTAAAACCATCCATTTGTTTCCCAAGGTCCAAAGTCTCTCATGGTTTATCTCCTCCTATGATCCCCCCCCTTCATTTTTCCCTTCCTTCTCCTAATGTTCTCCATGCTATTCCCTATGTTCCACAAGTAAGTGAAACCATCAAGATAAAAAGCTTCTGCACAACAAAAGAAACAGTCAACAAAACAAAGAAACAACCCATGGAATGGGAGAAGATGTTTGCAAATGTCACTATAGATAAAGGGCCAGTATCCAAGATCTATAAGAAATTCTCAAACTCAACACTGAAAAAACAAATAATCAAGTAAAAAATGGGCAGAAGACAGGAACAGACACTTCTCCGAAGAAGATGTATAAATGGCTAACAGACACATGAAAAAATGTTCATCATCATTAGCCATCAGGGAAATTCAAATCAAGACCACATTGAGATACCACCTTACACCAGTTAGAATAGAAAAAATTGACAAGGCAAGAAACAACAAATGTTGGAGAGGTTGTAGAGAAAGGGGAACCCTCTTACTCTGTTGAAGGGAATACAAGTTGCTACAGCCACTTTGGAAAACTGTGGAGTTTCCTCAAAAAATTAAAAATAGAGCTAACCTATGACCCAGGATTTGCACTCCTGGGTATTTACCCCAAAGATATAAATGCAGTGAAAAGAAGGGCCCCACACACCCCAATGTTCATAGTGGTCATGTCCACAATAGCTTAACTGTGGAAAGAGCTGAGATACCCTTCAATAGATGAATGGATAAAGAATATGTGGTCCATATATACAATGAAATATTACTCAGCCATCAGAAAGGATGAGAATCCAACATTTGTATCAACATGGATGGAACTGGAGGAGATTATGCTAAGTGAAATAAGTCAATCAGAGGAGGAAATTATCATAAAGACTATATTTTCAAGTGAGGTCACATTCACAGGTGTTGGGGCTTGGGACTTGAACATATCTTTTGGGAGAACACAAAACCACAACAGTCACTGAATGACGTATTTTTTCTTGTGTGTATGAATCAGATAGTTCTATAGCTATTTTTGCAGTGAACTATGAGATAATGTGCATTTGTGTTCCGTTTCTTTGAAAAGCAGGAAATAGAGAGTAACTAAACTCTTCCAAATAGCCAACCATTCTAAAAATGACTAATGTGAGAATTATCTCATGCCAATTTGCAGAAATCCAAAAATTCAAGATTACAATACTATCGTGGAGAAAGTTTTATATAGTAACTTTTGACAGGCAGGCTTATGGATTTTAGTCAACGGCGAGCTTAGTAGGGATGAACAGTGTGATATAACTCTCTCCACAAACTTTAGATGTTAATATTAATAGAATAGCTTCTGCTGTTCTAACTCAGTAGGAAATTGTCCTAGTCTATACGGAGATAACTATGTCAGGAGTAATATGTTCGTTTTGGAGCGCGTCCTATGTAGAAAAAAGGCTAAGGTGTTAAAATAAATCGATGCAAACACACATTACCTCAAATCGATCAAAACTTATTCTCTGTAACAAGTCACAATGCTAATGATTGAATATGTCGTCCCTAAATTCATATGCTTAAGTCCTAAGCCTCAACATGTAGTATTTTTATGGGGTCTTTGGGAGGTGATTAAGTTTAGATAAGTTCATGAGGGTGGGGCCTTCATGATGGGATTGGTATCCTTTAAGCCTCTCTTCCTCTCTGTCCTTTGAGGACACAGTGAGAACACAACCATCTACAAGCCAGAAAGAAAGTTCTCACCAGGAACTAAATCCTACTGAATTTTGATCTTAGACTTCCCAGCCTCCAGCACCATGAGAAAATAAATTTCTGTTGCTTAAGCTACCTCAGTCCAGGTAAACTAAGACATAGGTAAGAGGATGCTTCAGAACCAATAGGCAACTACTCTCCATATGGGTATATAGAGACCTAGAGTCTTTTTCTTGTTTTGCTCTATTATTTTCAACAGTATTGACATATTCTTGATGGTCAGAGTGCAAATGTTTCATTGTTTTCCAGGATCTCTTCTTCCCTCCTCCTCCTCCTCCTCCTCCTTCTCCTTCTCCTCCTCCTTCTTCTTCTTCTTCTTTAAGATTTTATTTATTTATTTGACAGACAGGGATCACAAGTAGGCAGAGAGACAGGCAGAGAGAAGCAGGGGGAAAACAGACTCCCCACTGAGCAGAAAGCCCAATGCAGGGCTCAATCCCAGGACCCCGAAATCATGACCTGAGCCGAAGGCAGAGGCTTTAACCCACTGAGCCACCCAGGTGCCCCTCTTCCCTTATTTCTTTGAGTAAAATGATCTTACTCATTTCAGCAAGGCAATGAACATCCATCTATAGACCTCATTTCCAAGCCCTGAGCCAAATACTTAAATGTGTACCAATGGAATGTGGGTAGAAGTTATGTGGGCAACACCTGTGTGTCTTCCTGAAAAATAAATAAATAAATAAACAAATATCCTCACCTCTACTCTGATGGAGCATGAAGGTGGTAGTAAGTCAGCTTTGAACATGCAAAATGCAACACTAGATAAATTACTTATGGTTGGGACAGAAGGGTGTCATCTTTCAAAAAAGAAGAACAACAGAAATTTGACCACCATATGCCCTCAAAAAGAATGTTTATTTTTGAAACATTTCAAAGATAGACACAAACTATTCTTCCTTCTCTCCTCTCCCTTTAAGCTATCATCATGCTTTCAGTAGACTTTCTCTTCCAACCAATTAAAAAAAATAAGAAATCAATGTATGATTATTCTGACTAATGCAGATTTTATGACTTCCTTTACCCTTCCTCCACAAAAAAAATCTTAAAAATAGAACATTTAATATGAAATTAGAATGAACAATTGTGGTTTATTGAAAAGGAAAAGAAAACTCTCCTCCTTTCCTAAAACAGTATGAAAAATAATCCATATATATGGGAGGATTTAAAAAGACAAAGAGAGAGGTGCCTGGGTGGCTCAGTGGATTAAGCCTTTGCCTTCCGCTCAGGTCATGATCTCAGGGTCCTGGGATCAAGCCCCATGTCGGGCTCTCTGCTCAGCAGGGAGCCTGCTTCCCCCTCTCTCTCTGCCTGCCTCTCTGCCTACTTGTGATCTCTGTCAAATAAATAAATAAAATCTTAAAAAAAACTAATATTAAAAAAAGACAAAGAGAAATACAGGCAGAGAGAGAGAAAGAAGGAGAGAAAGAAATAGAGAGAACCAAATTTTAGTTAAATATATAGAAATGCTACATCTGACCAGGCAAAGAGCTGGTAGTGAATATTCTGCTTATATATGTCTTCCCAGAATGAGGAATTATTCAGGAAAGGCTACACTTTCATGTTTTCCACCCAGGGAAGACTAGTTACTATATTAGTTTTTCAATAACTTTTTTCATATTCACAAAAAGAGTGTATTGCCCAGCATGGAACATATGTCCTCGATACTCTTCCTAGACACATAAGAAGGCAATGCTGATGGTCTCAGCTAATGTTGTTTCTGCCCAGGAGGGTTGCCATTATGTTCCAACTCAGCAATGAGAATCACCTTGACCATCCTGGATGGAGAACAAAAAAAGTTGCCATCTGATACCAAGAGAGACTCGGCCACACACATTCTCTCTACCTCTTGCCCCAGTTCTTCACACCCAGACAAAATAAAGTACTGGATTTATAGTCCGACTTGGGTAGAAGTATCTGCTGCTCTTCTATTCAGTTATGCTTTCTGCTGCCTAGATAAACTATGAAAAGAAGTTCAGTGAAAAACAAGCAGAAATAATAAATAGGAGAAGATGCATCCAAATGTAACTAATGAAGTTATGCATTCTAGTTTTCCATTTAAAGAGTTATTCTTTAGACATTTATGTCCGCATTCAAAATAGATGAGTTAAAACTCTTCTTCTGAAGTTAGGTCTAATATGATATCTAAGAAATGATGGCCACCCTTTGAGTTACTCGTGCCTCTTACTAAACTCCCCCCAAAATCTGGTGACTTTATTTTACTCTCGTTTTTGGAAAGGACCTGCGTGGGCTGTTCTTATATGGGATCTGTCTGCAATGGCAGTCAGGTCAAGGGGAAAGCATATCAACGCTACCTCTTTATGGGAACAATGTCATGAGATTTGTAGCTGTCTTTCAAGATCATTTGACGACTTCCTTGAAGATCTTCCAAGAAATAGACCTTCCATCTTTGCTCGTATTTGGTGATATTTTCTTTAAGTCATTTGGCCCCAGCCCAAGGGAACAAAACGTGATGTTAACTCATTTATCAGAAACATATATGCCCCACAAAATTTTCATTCCCTTTTTCTTGGACATATTTATTTTACAGCAATCCTTTCATAAGGTTGAAAACAGGAAAAGTAAAAAACAAGCAACCAGTAAATAAAAGGAAAATTTGCAAAACTCTATTTTTTGTGTGTCCAATAGAGATAATTATAATGCAAGTTTCCCAGGTTAAAGTATAACCCAAGCAAGACTCCTGATGTGTATATTCCCAGAGTCATTCTGAGAGAAGCTAAAGGAGAAATCACACTTGAAAGTCTTGTATGTTTGTTTGCCAGATTATGTCTGGAACAACAGCTCATAACTTAAGGCACACCACGTCTCCCTCTGAGTCACTTCCACATCTGTGAGGTGGAGATACAAAGAAAGGTCTCAGCAGATACAAAGGGCACTTAGAAGAATGCAACAGACAAATTGGAGTGTCTCCCAAACAACCAGCACAGTCTAAAGATAAAAATTCATTTATTTGCCTCATTAATGAAAGTCCACATAGACGTATTGACTTCCGACCAGATTCTCATTTAACCAAATATCACAACAAAAGTTACCTGGAATAAATGCTTCATTCCCGACGTCTTGGAAACTCCATCCCAGAACTCATTCCTGTGATTGTTATCTTCCTTCCCTTTTAAAAGAGGATGAAAAGCAAGGAACTGGTATTTACGGGACACCCACTGTTTGTGAGGTTCTTCATGTTGCTCTCATACACTCTCAGCTCTGCGAAGTAGATGGGGAACCAATGCAGAAACTTGTCCCACAGGAGTTGTCCTGTATCGTTAAGTGGCAGCACCAAGCATTACACTGTTACCCAGTTTCAAAACCCAACACCTTCATTTGCGCTACTCAAATTAGCACCACAAAGAGAAGGTGATGCTTGTTATCCTCTGAGACATTGGGAAGATGAAAATATTTTTTCATGATGAACCATGAGAGACTATGGACTCTGAAAAACAATCTGAGGGTTTTGAAGGGGTGGGGGTGGGAGGTTGGGGGAGCCAGGTGGTGGGTATTGTGGAAGCCACGTATTGCATGGGGCACTGGGTGTGGTGCATAAACAATGAATTCTGTTACACTGAAAATAAATAAATAAATAAATAAATAAATAAATAAATAAAAATAAAATGTTTTTTGGAATAAATTTGGTATAAGAGGGAACATGTGCATCTCTCTCCTCATCTATATTAATTAAACAGCATGAAGATAAGAGTATCATGCAATAAATGGACCTTGCCCCCTTCCTTAGAGATGCATCAGGAAACAAAAGTAACTCTCTACCCTGGCCCCATTCCCTTACTCAAGAGTCTGATCACACATCACCCTCACAGCTCACTCTTACTGAGGCTCATCTGCATTTCCTCCCATGTGGTTTACATCATGGAAGTACGGCTCTGTCAGACTCTCCATGCCAGGCGCTGTGACAGCACTCAGCCAAGAGAAGGGAATGTGGGCTTTGTTTTCTAAGAATGGGATTACTAAGGATGTGAACACTTCTGTGAGGGAGGCATGCACCATGTCATCTGGCAACACAACCAGTCACACTTGGGGCAGTCAATGATGGTGTGTGGCACAGCATGATGTGGTAAGTAGTAGGATATGCTGTGGCGGCAGGCGGTGTGGCATGGGGCGCGATGGGGTGTGACATGGTGCGGAGTGGCTTGTGGGAGAGAAGGCAGATGTCAGAAGGGTCCCAGTGGAGCAGCATTTCTCAAAATGTTTGCTCCTCTGCTCTGAAACATGGTTTAAAAATCTATGTAATTTGTTATATATTTTCAGTTACAGTTAAGTTTCCATCAGAAATCATGTTATCACAAAGGGCAAAGTCTCCAGTATATTGAACTATGGGCCCTTTAAAATAAAAAGAGTACCTCATTCTAAAAAGAATCCACCTGAATCTGTCTCATGGACATTTGGTCCTCAGCAAGCTCTTCCTTAGTGATCTGGTATTTCTTCGGTCCTGTGCCCCCTGAGTTTGTATCTTCATTTCATTTTGATGAAAATACAACATGCTTTTGTGCTTGACAGACTTTTATTGACACTTTTTTCATATATATATATATATATATATATATATATATATATATGATCTCCTGCTTCTTTTAGCTCACTAATACAGGTGTCTCAAAGTAGGAGTCTTGATTTCACACCCTCTGCAACAATGGGCTGTCCTTGGGCAAGTCATTGACTTACGCTGAGTCTCACTTTTCTCATCTCAAAACAGTAATAATTCTGATGTCCACATCATTGTTTTATTGTAAAAGACAATTGAGGTCATGCAAATATCAGGAAAAATGGAAGTGGTTGGTAAATGTTAGACTTTCCTACCTCATTTATTCCTGTACAGAGAATTAACAGCTCCCTATTGCCATCCACGGGGTTCCTCAGATCAGCTCTTGGTGCATTTTGCAGAATTCTGTGACATTTGTGTGTTTAATTCCATCTTCTCAACTAGGACAATGTTAGTGTGCATTAAAAAAATGCACATGGTGCCACAAAACAAAACAATAATGAAGGCAAAAAAATCTGTCTAAATAAGTATGATGCATTATTTATGGTTTTTCATTAATATTCATTTTCAACGTGTTCATTCATTTGTCATCTGCCAGCACAGAGAAGTAGTAGCAGGTGCCATGATTAAAAATATATTATGGAAGGAAAAACTAGAAGTGAGAAAATCCTCTCCATTCATTAAATTTGTTTCTGCCAGTTGGGGGGAAGAAAAAATCAAACTACTCCATTTAGGCGAACATAGCTGCTTTATGCAGCTCATGCTGCAAAGCAGTTTAAAAACCATTGCCCTATTCCATAATAAACAACTTTCTTGCAGAAGATTTTCCCAAAACTGCAGACAAGGCTTCTCTTCTGAATCTGTGCAATTCCATCTTCATGGTGTTTGTTGTACCTGTAATAACAAAATTGTGTGTGTAATTATTTCCCCACTATTTTCTTCACTAGGCTACGAACTCTCTATCTGTACTCACCCTTTTTTCAAGGAGTTCCCCATTGTCCCCAAGTATTCCATAAATACTTATAAATACACAAACCAAGCGTAGACTTCTTTTCTTGACTTCCAAGCTACTTCTAATTTTATTCAATCACATGTGGTCCTGGGGGCACATCACATTTGTCTCATCTCCACACATTTCTGCAGAAATCCCTCTGTGTCCTAATTGCCTTCTAGTATATCCACTAATTCCTCTATGCCCAGTGGGGCTGTTAGTTTGACATAGTCCTCTCCTGCTTGTAGAAAGCAGATACTCTTGGTAGCTCAGTTGGCTAAGCGTCCAACTTGGTTTCAGCTCAGGTCATGATCTCATGGACTGGAGATCAAGCCCTGGTTGGGGCTCCATGTTCAGTGGAGAGTCTGCCTGGGATTCTCTCTCTCCCTCTTGCTCTGCTGCAATACCCACTTTCTCTCTCTGCCTCTCTCTCAAAAAAAAGATAATTTTTTTAAATTTTATTTTTTTTAATTTCTTTTCAGTGTTCTAGAATTCACTGCTTATGCACCACACCCAATGCTCCATGCAATACGTGCCCTCCATTATACCCCCCACCAGGCTCACCCAACCCCCCAACCCCTTCCCCTCCAAAACCCTCAGTTTGTTTCTCAGAGTCCACTGTCCCTCATGGTTCATCTCCCCCTCCAATTTCCCCCAACTCACTTCTCCTCTCCATCTCCTCTTGTCCTTTGTGTTATTCCTTATGCTCCACAAGTAAGCAAAACCATATAATTGACTCTCAAATCTTAAAAAAAAAAGAAGAGAAAAGAAAGGAAAAGAAAAGAAAAGAAAACAGAAGAGAAGAGAAGAGAAGAGAAGAGAAGAGAAGAGAAGAGAAGAGAAGAGAAGAGAAGAGAAGAGAAGAGAAGAAAAGTAGATATTCCATGGGGTGCCTGGCTGGCTCAGTCAGCAGAGCATGTGACTCTTGAGCTCAGGCTTGTGAGTTTGAGCCTGACGTTGTGTAGAGATTACTTACAAATAAAATATTTAAAAGAAGAAAGCTAGAAAGAAAAGAGATACTCCTTTCAGATCAGGTGCTTTTACCTGGTTCTTGCTTCTTACAGATAGCACTCTCTGACGTCAACAGCTAGACCACTTGGTTAATTCCTTGGATAACTCCCTTTAAATTATAGCCAGACTGCTCTGGGCATCCCAATTCCAGCAGAGAACTGGATGTGAAGTCCTAATTTGAATTTTGATTCCACTTTGTGATTTTGAGAAAGTCATATCACCTCTCTGATCCTCCATCTCCTTAACTGTAAGCCAGGAATCATAACAGATAGCCAAATGGGTCAGGGCTCTCCAGAGACCCAAAACCAAGGGGAGATTATATATACATACACATACATATATATATATATATATAGAGAGAGAGAGGGACAACATTAGACATATATATGTATGTAGACATACATATTTATATGTATGTCATATAAATATTTATATTTATATATTTTATATATATAAAATATATATATCTCCTACAAATATAAATATAATTCATACACATTTTTGTTTGTCATATATGTTGTATAATATATATTTATCATAAATATGCTATTTATGTCATTATACATATTATATCTATATTTATATAGTGATCTGCAAATATATAGACCAAAATCTATAGTCTAAAGCCACAGCTTAGCCTAAAGAATGTTACTGGGAAAGGATGTATAGTGACTGGCCTTTAGAATTTGCAGCTAGCGCTCTAGATCATGTTCATCAAATCCAGTACTGACACACCTTCAGAGGTACTTTGACATGTGTTCTCTGCAGGCCACTTCCTCCTCCATGTCAGGTAGCTACACCCAACAAGACCAGAGTCTCCTCCATACTTTTGCTAAAAATTGTGATGAACTTGTATGTGTCTTGAGTCAGAATTAGAAGCAAAAATGCTGGTCCTTTTTCTTCCACACATAAAAATTGTTAATTTCAATTAAGGAAAGTAGCCATGCTGTAATTTTCCTAGATCTGCACATTAATGGCTGCTGAAACCTAGCAACAATTTTAGGAAAATGGACTTTAATTTTGTCAAATGTCACTTGGCTGTCATTAGCCATGCTTATACTCTGCTGTGTGTAAGGCCATGCACTATAGTCGATTTTTTTTGAAAGACCAAAAGTGTCAGTAATAGGAGCTCTTAGTGGTGTGCTTAGCTCTTCAAGCTTTTCTGGGGTTTGGCTATTTGGCTTTTGGAAGAATTATAGGGTTTTTATGTCAGTGAAAGGAAATTCCTCTTGCTTTCACTGTAAAATATGGTAGAATTCTATATGGTGGTGCCTCTTCATGTACTTAGCAATGCTATCAACCATTATAAATTCAATGACCTTGAACTCACTCCAGGCGCCCTGAAAGTGCCATTGTTGAATTAGGATAAAATTGGACGGCCATTTAAATATGGATATAGTCAAACAAGAGAACAGGAAATCAATCAAGTTAACCAGGAAAGAGGTATGTGAAATTAACATGGAAAGAAGTTAAAGTTTGCTATTTAAAGTTTTCCACTATGGTTCACTGTATTGGTATCTTTACAGTGGAACTCCTGGGTGTCCTTAGTTCCTCATTGAAAATGTGTATATATAGATAGAGTTTCATATCCCCAGCAAGTCTCAAGCTCTATCAACTAGAAACAAAGCAAAATGAAACAAAAGAAAATTTCAGAAAAATTTGGTGTTTGATTCACTGAATCTAAAGGTAGATACTATTCATTGTTTTTAAAAACACTCCTTAAACTCACACAATGGTCTATGTCATTTATATCACAGTAAAGCTGGGGCAGGCAGGGAGAAGAGGGACAGATTTTAAAACATCAGCATCTCTGGTTTTGAGTGTAAGAGAAAATATTTTCTATATATATATATATTTTTTTTTTTTCAAAATCACACAGGACAACTGTTTATAAAGAGGAAGTCACAGGAAATGAATTCTGCTCAAAGAATGGGCTTTTTCCTGTGCCCTCAGTCTGCCCCACTCATAAGGTGGCAGCCCCCTGAGCTCCCCAGGGCTGAAGCCTGAGATGTAAGCTGATACTTGGTAGAGTGGAAGGACACATTTTGGAGTGCACTCTCTGCAATCCTGCCTTGTCTGCCTCTATTCACGGCATTGCTGCGAGCCCTGGTCCTCTAGAAAAACTTCCAGAATATTCTGTTTCATGTTCAGAAAAAAGTGTGTTCCCTCCAGTAAAATTTAGCACAATCTTTTTGGACTTAGTTTCCTAAGATGCAGAGAGTCGTGGACATCCAGAGCCCCAAAGATTGAGATCACTCTCTGGGTCTCTTGTATTTATTAACTGCATTAAAGGAAAAAAGGCAAATCCTGAAAGTAAAAGCTCAGTTTTCTCAGCCATTTGGGGGAGATTTCTGGGTGATTTTTGTGAAGGCTGCTAAACACTAGGAGTCCTACAGGGCCAGCATGCTGAGGGACAGACAGAGGCACAGGACCCTTCCTCCTTGTTCTCTGCCTGTAGAACAGGTGAACGATGTGTCCTCCTGCCCTGGGGCAGAGAACAGAGGCTTGACAGCAGGCTCCATTATTTACTGACTTACCACAGGTCTGATATTGCATGGACTCTCAAACCCAGATGCTCCTTTTAGACAAAATGGGTGCAGGAATAAATACCTACTTGTTGGAAATGTGAAAATCAGATCATATGGGGAAAGATGCTCTAAGTTGGAAATCCCTTTGGATAAATAAGGCTCTATAGTTTTTATGATCAATATATCGGTTATCTATGGCCACAGTGACATAACCACAAAGCCTAGGGGCTTAAGGCAATATGCACATACTCATCTCATAGGTCTGAGGTAGGATGAGTCATTGTACCCTCAGTTGGGTTCCCCCATGGGTCTGCAGTGAACCATGCGCTCAGTTCTATGAGAGGGCTGGGCTGGCTGGCCAGGGTTTCCTGTTCTGGGCAGAGCGATCAGTCTCCATTCCATGTCATTTCCCATCCACCAGAGGCAAGCCTGGGCTTGTCTTCATGCCAGTGGCGGTTTTTTAAGACAGTGAGAAGTAGATAAGTCTCCCGAGTACAAGAGCTGCTCTAGTAAGAAGGAAACTAACATTTTGGAGAAGATAGGTGATCCTGTATCTGACATACCCTGTGACAGAGCCCAGAAGATGTAAATGAGTGTGGAAGTGACTAGTGAAGGACAAAATACCTCAAGGTTGTATCACTTATCTGGTACTTGAAAATCTCCCGGTTTCCACATTGAGCATATAGATGAGCAGTAACTATCTAATGCTCTATATTTCTAGGTGTCTTAAACTCCAAACAAACAATATTTTTTATTTGATACCCCAATCCTCATATGGGGCTGAAACTATATTTCCCAGAACAGAAACAAATTCCTCTTTACTGCAGTGCATTAGTCAGAATTGTTTAGTCTATGCTGCAGTAACAAATAAACCCAAATCTCAATGTGGGATTGTAACAGAAGTTTATGACTACTCATATTAGTCTAGAGCAGGCCTGATGACTATCTTGTTTTGGACCCATGCCACCTGGCCCCTTGCAGAGGGAAGAAATGGAAAACAGCATAAGATGAAGGGAAAGAAAAATAAATAGGATGGCAGATCGTGACCTCCAATTTTTCTACTGTTATGATAAAAAGTTTTGTTATTTTTTCATGTCTGTGTTCTTTGAAAGATATGGAATGTAGAGGCAACCCATTTAGGTTTCCTCTGCCATATGGGAAGCAGATTTTAAAGAGAAGAGAGGAGACCCTTGCATACAAGGAAGGGCACAGGGGGAAAAGGCCAGCCTGAGTTTCTAATTAGAAAACGATCTTCGTTTCCACTGCCTGCCCCCCACTCCTCTGCCTGACCTGAGCAGGGGCCACTTAATTCTAAGCTCAAGAGGCTTTAGTGGAGTAAGTTTGGATCCACTTCCAACTGTCTGAGATGTTTCTGCATAGAATAAAACATATTTTGGTTCCAGTGTCATCACATTAGTTCACGTTCAGCTGCTTCCAATCTGTCCTGTCACTACAGCCCCATCTGTGCTAAGAATGAATGATGGAAGGACCAGACAAAAGGGCAGATACTGCTGAAACTCCCCTCACCTGTGTCTTCCCCTCCACCTCACTGTGTTGATTGCAGACACCACACAAGGATAGAACAGGTCACTTATCCACCCAAACAAAGGACCTCCCACAATTGTGAACTTGAAGTTGCACAACAAACATCCCAGACCCTGGGTTCAAAGCTTCTAAAGTATTACATATTTCATCCCTGAGATAACACTACAAATCAGGTTTCCTACCTGTCACTGTGCAAACACTGACTGAGCCTTCAGGATGAGCCAGTGCAGGGTGCTGAAGCAGATCTGCCCAAACTGCGTCCGATCAGTTAGCATAATTACAAAACGGCTGCCATAGTTGTGATGGGAACAAATGATGAGGTCCTAAATACTGCAAAAAATGACAAAAAGAGCTTCTTTAATTAATCCCTTCCTCCAAGCTTCACATACCCTTATGCACTTTGAACATGGCATAACATTTGAGCCCCAGAAGCAAGTGAGTCTGTCACTTCGTTAGCAAGTTGGGGAGGCAGACGGGGGCCCGCTGAGTTGACTATTTTTCCTTGAATCGGTATTTCACCATTTAGTCCATAAGACACCAATTTGCTGGAGCACAATCTCTTCTAAGACATCTCCCCTACTCAATTATAGCTACTCAGTGACTGGGTCCAAAATTAGTGTGCAGGCTAAGTGACTCATGCCTGCAGTACTCATGACAATAAGGATTGATGCGTTCAAGGCAAGAACAAGATTGATGGATCTCCTTACTGATATGATTTACTGAAAGCCAGCTTTTATTACCTAAGAGCCAGCCACGGACATGTGCTGGGTGCACTCCAGATAAATGCCTGAGGGTAGGGGAGCTCTGTGGACGGCTGCCAGGAATAAGGAAGAGGAAAAGGAAAAAATAGAAAAATGACTCTAAAGATGAGACACTTTTTGAAAATGCAGGGGCTCCAGTGCTCCAGGAACAGCTGGTGATGATGAGGGGGGTGGAAAGAATGGGATCAGCACCATTTTCAGGCAATGGACAGTTGAGGCCTTGTCACACTAACTACTGAGGGGGCAAGACTGATTTATGGTTGGGTTAATAATGGTAAAGAAATAAAGATTGATTTGCTCTAGAGCTCATCGGAGAATAGTGGAGAAAAAAAGGAGGAAGAGAGACTGGATTCTGCAAAAAGCCTCATCTTGAAGGTACACACAGGGTGATTGAAAATAAGGAGATGCTGGGGAAATTCATTACTCTGTGGGTATGGATAGGGGACAGGGACACTGTGATCCCAGTACTGCAAGTAACGCATGTATGACTGTGCGAGTCCTGTGTGAGTCTGTGCCCAGTGCTCAGCTAGTACCTTGCGGGAGAGAGAAGCTTCAGGCTCAGGGCACTTTCTTGGAAGACAGGAGGGGGTCTGGACATGTAAAGCTAATAAACAGTAGACCAGCCCTAAGGTTTATCCCTTCTCTTGGGAGGGATCTCAATCCCTCAGTCATTAGTGTCTACTCATCCTTGGTCTTAGCATAGTCAATTCTTCCTTGGAAAATTCAGAACAGATTCTGGAAAGGAGCCATCTTCTACTTGGCATCATGGCTGCCTTCAGACCCCTCCTAAGGCCAAGATAATTTTAAAGAGAGCCAAGAAGTTCAGCTGGGCACCCGTCACACTGATGAGTCAGAATTAAGTGTAACTGGTAGAAACCCAAAGGCATTGTCAAAAGGGTGCACAGAAGACTCAGGGGTCAAATTCCCATGCCCAACATTGGTTTCAAGAGCAACAAAAAAGCAAAGCATGCACTGCCAGGTGGCTTCCAGGGCTCTTGGTCCACAACGTCAAGGAACTTGAAATGCTGCTCATATGCAACAAGTTTTACTGTGCTGAGATTGCTCACACTGTCCCCTCCAAGAACCACAGAGCCACCGTGGAAAGAGCAGCCTAGCCAGCCATCAGTCATAATCCCAGTGCCAGGCTGCACAGGGAAGAGAATAGACAGACAGCTTGTGTGCATGTTATATTTTGTCAATAAAACCATAAAACTACAAAAAAAAAAAAAGACCTGAAGAAAGTCATCCCAGCTAACACACTTTCCTTACAATGTGTACCACACCTTAAACAAGCACCGTAATTGTTATTTCACTCTGGTTGCTTTTTTCTTGTTTATCGTCTGCCCCACATGCAGATAATACTCTAAGTTTGCTGATAGCAAGGACTTTATATCAATAGTTCCTCACACACAGTAGATGCCTAATAAATCCCTGTTGAATGAATTAGCTACACTATTCCTTTACCCATTCGTTCAAAAATATTTACTAAATGGTTATCATGTGCTGGGTACAAAAATAAAAATGCATGCGGTGGTGATGGGTGCACTGTACAGAAGTAGTGCAGCCATAGAGAATGAGAGGTGGGTGGCTACTTTAACTTGAGGGACCAGGGAATGGCTGTGATGTTTGGGCTGAGGCTGCATGATAAGTAGGGACACTTCTGGGAAGTGGCAAGTGGCAACCAAAACATCCTAAAATAGAAGCAATCTACCTGTTTGAGAAACATAAAAAATACTGTGCAGCTCGAGCCAAGTTCATTCACTCATTCATTTGGTCATTTATCTCTTCGTTTACTCAAATACTCACTCTTCCACGTGAGGCTCTATGCAAGGTTCTCAAACTCAATGTTAATCCCACACCCAGGTTGTTGGCAGCCCACAGCTCACAGGCGCTCAAGAGGAGAAAGACCCTGGTTTCTAAGGTGAGGTCTTCAAATTCTGAGCATCCTTGAGATGATTTCAGGAGGCCAGGAAGCCACAGCCATTTCCATAATATGCTCCTGTTAGGTGCCTTTATCACAATATTAACATTTGCACTGGTGACTTCAAAACGATAGTGGCAAAAATGTGTCACTTTGTCATGGAACACACTGTATCTGTAGTCATGGGAAAATATTAACAAGAAAAATAAATGGTATTTCTAAGAATGTCCTTAATCAGTATAATTATTAATTTTATTAACTGTTATATTTGATTTCATATCTTCCAAATATTCTTTTTTAAAATATGTTATTTATTTATTTATTTTAGAGAGAGAGACAGGGAAAGAGTGCTTGCACACACATGCATGCATGCACAAGTGTGGGGGTAGAATCCCGAGCAGATTCCTCTTTCTGAGCCAGTTGAGGGGTTTGATCCCAGTACCCTGAGGTCACCACCTAAGCCCAAACCAAGAAAGGGGCACTGAACGGACTGAGACACCCAGGTGCCCCTCCTCTAAATAGTATTTTTGATGAAATGGGAAGTATCCATAAAGCACTTGTGCTACATGGTAGAGATACAAATTTGTCTCAAGGAAATTATCTGTGTGATTACTTGAGTTACAAGCTGAACTAGCCAGTTTTCTCATGGGACACCATATTTACCAGAAAGAGCCTCTGACAGCAATCTGTTCCTGCTGGCTTGACAGGCAGACATATTCCTAAAAATGTGCAGCATCAGCCTGTCAATTCGAGGAGATCAATTGGCAATTTCCATTGCCAATTATAAAGTTCAAGCTCTAAAGAGAAAACTCAAATTCTGGGAAACTCAAATCTGTCCCTGTAATGCTGACAGCTTCCCCATCAGTAAACTTTTGTGATGAAATTGGTGGTGAAAATGGTAAATATGATTTTTGATCATGGAAAATAAAATGAGTTAACATTTGCAAGAACTGTGTAATTCAAGTGAGCCAATAATGTATAAAATGACCAATGCAAGATGTTACAAAACCATGCACAGAGAAAAGATATATTCACAGTGCAAGACAGACTAGAGAATTCTAATGTACAAGAGTATGGATATTTGTATAAAACAAAACTTTCCACATTTACTTTAAAAGATTACTAAAATACTCTTCTCTTTCCCAGCTACCTATCTGCATCCAAATACAGGAATCCTACTCTATGAAGAGAGACATTAAATATATATACAATATATTAAGCATGTCACTCTTGCTAATTTTTATCGTGAAAAAGTTATTTTTCCTCAGAAATGCCATTTATGTTAGCAAGTAATAGATTTATTATTCTTAGATAAATACATAAATAATTTTTAAATATTTTTTAATTTCTGATATGATATACATTAATATAACAGATTCATTGTTGATATTTGTAAATAAATTCATGTTTGGTAAATCTCTTTTAATTTCTAATATGGTATACATTGATAGATGTAATTGACATAAAATAAATACAAAAAAATCTAATTTCTAATTATTTGGATTTGTAGGCATATCTAATAATGGAAGTCACTCCCAGTGAGATCTATATTGATTTAAAAATAATATTTCTTCTAAAAATAAAAAAATCTCTGTCCCAAGTGATTTTTACGTACTAATTTATTTAATTCTTAAATCAATCCTATGAGGAAGATATTACTGTTTTCATCTTTTAGATGAACAATTTGAAGTAAGAAGAGTTAGGTAATTTTCTGCACGTTCTCGAGTAGTTAGTAATAGGAACACCAAGGCCACAGACTCCACAATCTGTACCACACAAATAGAGCTAATCCACAGAATGTAGTGAACACAAGTGTGAAGATGTTTAAAATTAAAATTAAAAATTAAAATGTCACAAGCCCATTAAAATGTTGAGTCACAGACAAAGCAGCCCCTGTGTTGATGCAGAGAGACTGAACTACTGTGATCATTGGGAACTTCTCCCGTAGTGCTGACGCACAGTTGTCCATACCCACACCACAGCTCATCCACATTGGTTTATGCCTGAAGGAGGGGGCTCTTCCCTTTTTCTTTGAAACATTAGGCTGATGCATTTGTTATGTATTACCTATTAGATATTCCACTATAAATGAACATAATTCTCTTGTCTAAGTAATGTCAGAATTTTCATTTTAATTTCATTATACTTTAGTCTTCTGGCTAATGAGCAACTAAAGTATTTAACAGTAATAAAGTCAGTAATGGCATCTGCAGATAGGGGAAAGAGATGCACTAGCAAGGCCCATCAGATCTGGTGGTCTACCTCCTAGAATCACTCTAGTGTTTGAACTCTTGGCCAATTACCCATGCTCCGTCTGCCCTCTCAGCCCAAGCACCACTCAGATGGCTTTGATTTGGAGGCACTCAATTTATCAGAACAGTTTGTTATGTTAAAAAACTATTTGATGTCAAAGAAGCCATATGACCCTTTTTATGTGTACTTTTCCTGGAATAAGAAATCAATTTGCCCATTTTAAACAAAGTTGAGCTTTAAAGAGACTTGGACTACAGTTACATTCATACACTAATAGGAGGAATGCACTCAGAAAGAGTGAGTCTTGCATTCTTGGGCTCACACGGTGTTAGGCATGGAGGGATGTGTCTTCCCAGGGCTCTCCTGGAGGATAGAGCTGCTTGCTTAAGACTGTCTCAGATTCACTTGGGAATCCAGTTAAGAAAACAGCTGTTTAGGCTCCAGTTTCTCTGGGTTTGACTCAACAACTTTCCGATTTGGGATCTAGGAATCTGAAATACCTGAGGATTCTAATGTAAGTCTTTAGACATGATTTGAGAACCAATGTTCTCACTCTTGGCATTCTCTTCTGCACATGATGTTCACTTAAATTCCCAGCCATCCCTCCTCTCACATCCCACCCCTTAACTGAATTTTTTGTGGGTTTCTGTGCTCAGAGATCCTCTTCCGTATTATAGACCAAATGTGTATTAAGGACTCCCAAATATGGGGTTCCAGTTGTGAGCTCCTTCTAAGCTCCAGACTTGGTTGCTGGGGTGCCTCTTTTGTAGGTTTCTCCTCCCCAAGGTGCAGCAGCATGTGGTTTAAGGAATGACTCCAGCTCCAGAAGAGAGCTATAGTTGAGTAAAGATGATTCTGGTAATCTCATACTTCTTTGCCAGAGAGTGACTCAAGAACTAGGCTAAGCTATGCATGGGCAGCACTGTTCAGGCCATCAGGATCCATTCTGTGATATGTGTATAAACCACTCATGGCAAATCCATTAAGAGGAAATGAACCACGGGAAGAGGTCATCAATCTCTCTTTAAACGGACCTTCTCTTAGTGGTCTGATTCCCAGAACTGCTGTATCCACTCTAAGAGCATGCATCTTCCCTGTCTGAAGGGCAAGGCAGGAGATTGGCAGAGAAATGGATCCAGAGCCCCTAGGTTGAGCCAAGCACTGGAGTTTATCTTATCTAAGAACTTCCAGTTATTGGAACAATCAATGTGCATACTGTTGAAGCTGGTAAACTAGATTTTTGGTTAGAGTTCAATTTTCTATTAATGTTGGAGGCATCTGACTGAAACAATGAATGCCATAGTCTGAAAGTTTATGTCTTCCCAAAATTTGTGTGTTGAAATCCTAAACCCAGAGTGATGATATTAGGAGACAGGACTTTTGGGAAGTGATTATGTCACAAATGGGACCCATGTCCTTGAAAAAGAGGACCCAGAATGTTCCCTTGCCCCTTCCACACATGAGGATACTGGGAGAAGTCTGCAGTCCAGAATGTACTCCTCACGCAACCAAGGTGGGACTCTGATCTCCCACCTTATAGAAGTGTAAGACATAAATATCTGCTATCTATAAGCCACCCAGTCTGTGATATTTTGTATGGCAGCCCAAATAGACTAAGACTGATAACAAAAGCTATTCAAATACAACCTTCTCATGTGGCTTCTCATGTGGGTTCCTCTTCATAGACACAGAAATAGAAAACACTTACAGACACCTACCGTGTGTGGAGAGCACATTCTCCACATAACAGAAAAATTCCTCTGAAGTTTGTCCTTTTTTTTCTTCCTTTCAAATCCTTAACACGACTGAACCCAGGAGACTGGATGGAGAAAAGATCCCAACTAACTGCCTGTACAGAGAATGGTGCCTGGAAACCAAAGAGCTCACATGATTCTATGGGCTCCCCAGAACTGGTAGAAATGAGATGCGACTCTGTAAGACTAAGTTTTCAATACTTTGCTGAATGCAAGCCACAAAATTAAACTAAATTAGGGAAAATAAATTTATATTCCTACTCACTTGATTTTGTAGACCAAAAACTCAATTTGTATTTGTATTCATGTGTCAAAGCAGCCTTATGAGACAGGTTCAACCAACATCATCACCAGTTTACAGAGAGAAAACAGACGTTTAGAGTGACTGGCTGATTTTTCTAAGATTGTGCAGGTATATTACAGAGTCAAGCTTTGAGCCTGTACTGTCTGACTCTAGGGGCACCTCCTTTTAACCAGTAACCTGCACCATCTTCTCACCTAAGGGATAAGGTCAGCTTTTCCCCCTGAATTTGCTCCCCAAACATTTATTTAGTGGTATTCTCTCCTTTCCCAAGATCACACCATCAGGCTTTCACAATCCCTTACCGGGATCATTGCAACAATCTCATACTTCTTCTTTCTGGATTATTGTTTACAAATGGCTTGTTCTCGTCTTGCTGTCTCCTCCTGAAAAGATGTTGCTGTGAATGCAACATTATAATTTCATATTAATCATTTACTCAGGAAATTAAATTTTTGGTTGTTTATTATACTATAAGTTCTAATTATTTTTTCCTTACTTTTTATCATTATTATTATTACTACCAAGTTCTAATAGAGAAAACGAAGAACTTAGCTGTTTATCAGGGCACTGCCGTGTTCTAGGTGAATTGAGCTTGTATGGCCTCATTTGTCTGCATTTCAATTTGTTCTATTTGCCCTAAAACAATACCTGAATGTATGCATTTTAACGACTTCTGCAGATAAACTTGTTCCCTAAAAATGTTGGAAATTCTTAGTAAAATACAGTTTCTACAAAAGTTTTGTGTATAAGGAAGCTTGTAAGGCTCTACAATATGATTTATTGAGCCCAATGTATTCACCTCAGTTGAGATTCAGGTTCTTGTGTGTGGAGAACATTGCCCCCAGCTTCAGAGGTGCATGTCAGTATTACCTACACGTTTTTTTCAACTACACATTCCAGAGTCCATTCCCCAGGGCTTCTGGTTCAGTAACTTTGAAGCTATGTCCAAGCATAGGTACTGGGGAAAGCTCCACTGATGATCTCCATGTTCACCTCCGGTTCTGCAAACGCTGTCTCAGGTAGGGTTGAGGCCACCCCATGGCGGGGTCCACCTCCACTTCTGAGATATCCCGAGGCGTGATGGATAGGTCCTGTCGTAAGTATATGGGTACATTTTGGGGCACCTGAGTAGCTCCATGGTTTAAGCCTCTGCCTTCAGCTCAGGTCATGATCCCAGGGTCCTGGGATGGAGCCCCACATCGGGCTCTCTGCTCAGCGGGGAGCCTGCATCCCCCTCTCTCTCTGCCTGCCTCTCTACCTACTTGTGATCTCTGTCAAATAAATAAATAAAATCTTTAAAAAGAAAATAAGTATAAGGGAACATTTTTTTTTATCAGTGGTCCCAACTTCAAAAGTCCTTAAACCTTACTTTAAAAAATTACTGTAACTCATTTGGCAGCCGTTCCTGATCTCAACTAACCTGAGACTACGTATGTTCCTTATTTATCTCACTGAGTACCAATACTCATTTGTGTTGCTGCAGAAATAAGATTAAAATTTAAAAATTCTGAAAACAAAATAAAATGTTTGAATACAGAGTGCCACACCAAAGTCCACCAAGGGATGTTTCAAAATACAGGATATGATACCTGGATATCTGCCCAGAATTCCAGGTAAGCGATATAGACACATGCTAATAAAATAGAGCACTACTCTCTAGGTTACTGATGATCCACTCTGAGAAAAATCTATGAATAATCTTGAAAATACTGGTTACTGTTGTAGACCATATCCAGGAGACTATTGTTCTCTGAGGGAATCTCAATGGATATTTAGAGTTTTTGGAATCAGGTAAATTTTGTTTTCTTTTATTTTATTAGCTTTTTGAAGTACAAAACAAAAAAAAATTCCATAACTAGAAGCCTTATACAAATAGGTTCTATTTTAAATGAAGGTTTTAGCAATGAAAAGTTTGACGAGTTCTGTGTTTTGAGATTCAAAGTAATATGGTGTGAAACCCAAATGAAAAAAAAAAAAAAGTTTTTCCAAACAAATAGGTTAAGAGCTATGAAATAGCTAGAAAACAGAAAAAGATTTCAATGTACTTTATTGGTCTAGACAAGCCCTAGGATTTATTTTCTTCAATAGCCACTTGAGTAAAATGCGTACACTTATGATTTGAAAACTAATGAAATCGTGCAAACAATGCCGATCTACCGTACTCATCTGTTAGAAGTGCTGAGACTTCCCTGAAACTCCATTTTTTAAAAAGTGGTCCTTTAAAAACTCAAAATCAAATCCATTTTACATAACACACTTAAATTGCTCCTCTCCCCCACCTGTGGGCTGAGTCACCCATGGCCAAGTGGGGTCCAAAGCAAATGATGTTCCTTCTGACCTATGATCAGAAGATCAGAAGTGAATGCCACAGCACCTGCCCACGCCATTCACCTCACTGCCCCTCATCAGATAGGAGTTTTACCACCTTACATCACCATCATAAGGATAAAGACTAAGTTCCATAAGATATTTTGGGGAGGGCATGTTTACGTAACTTTTATCACACTACATTGTTATACTTGTTCTATTTTAGTATCGTAGGTATGTATGTATAGAAAAACATAGTATATGTAGAGTTTGGTATTATCCATGATTTCAGGCATCCGCTGGTGGTCTTAGAAAATATCCCCCATGGATGTGGGCCCCTTAAACACTCTCCTTTACTCAGTGAAGGGTGGGAATAAAAAGAAGCCCCAAGGAAAGCATTGGAAAAGATGCTGATGTAGGGTTTATGATTTGAAAACATAAATGAACAGCAATTTACTGAGGTTCTCTGGGGATATTATTTGTATATATTTATATAGATAATATGTATGTGTATATTTATATATATATACATATATGTGTGTATATATAGAGTATATCTATACATATGTATATGGGCGTGTGTGCATTTATATGCATATATATACAAATATAGAATATCTGTATGTGTGTATACATATATGTGTGTGCATATGTATAAGAAATACCTTATGTATGTGTATATATATAAAAAATGAGTATCACATATTAATATGATACTTGAGCTACATGTGTGTGTGCGTGCATGTATGTATATGCATGTATGTATGTATATGTATGTATGTGTGTATGTATACGCATGCATATATATGATACTTGAGCTGTAATTCAACTCAGGAAATTGATAATAGAGTACCAGGTAAAATTTAAACCCTGCTTTGCTTATATATTTTAAGTTGATATGAAATATGGCTCAATTTTAAGACATACTTAAGAGTTGACCAAGAGTATAACTGGTAAAACTGGATTTTAACTACCTGAAATTCAAATATTCCCTAAGTCTATTGGAAAATGTTTACTAAGGAGCCTTGGTTCACATGACTAGGCTTCACTCTTCCTTGGGAAACCGTTCAGATGGGTGGGCTGTGCCTTAGCTTTGATCAAAGGGCAGCATCTCTCCATTTAGGAGAAACACAGAAAGGGCTTTACATACCCTCAATCCCAGGAAGTTCTGACATAGCCACCTTCTCCTGGAGAAATGCAGGTTATGATGCAAGGTACCACTGACCCTAGACATGGGACAAGTGGGTAAGTGGAAAAGATCAAACAAAAACCTATCGTTTTCAAAAGCAGTCTGTTAAGTACAGTAGATCTCCTTCTAGTTTTCATTTACTCTTTCTTTTTTCCTACCTGCCTGTATCTTAAACCAGCTAACACAGAGTTTCCTAACCCCAGCCTCATAATAAAACCATCGAGGGAGGTTTTGGAAATCATGGCAGGGTTCCAATGCAGAACAGACACATAGGCGCTCTGGAGTGGAACTTGGGCATCAGGACGTGCAGTCCAAGGATGACCATAGGGACAGCTGACTTTGGTTATCTAACCTGGCTGGTTAGATCGCAAGGCACGTGCCTCCGTAAGGAAAGCATTCACAAGGAGAAGGAAATGGTGGAGAAGGAAACCTTCCCTTGGCTTGTGTGTTTGCTGATGCCTGGACCTGGTGAGAAAAGTGAGAACAGCCAATTTTATAGAGTGCTTTCCATAAAGGCACACCTTACCTAGTAGTATTAAATTACTTTCTAACTCACTTTCACCTGCTTGTGATCATTTTATCTTATAAAATGTAGAGACACATTAAGGATATCATGACTTTTAGAAGAATTGATTGCTAAGGTTAAAAAACACAATTTTTTTTTTCTGAAATGGAAAGTTTTTTGGAGTATAAAGAAGGTAACACACTTCTTCCTCAGCATGAAACCAAGAGGGCTCTAGATATAAGTGGTTTGGATTTTGAGTGAAAAATATATTATATGGCAATAGTTAACATTTATTGAACTGAGATGTGAAAATCAGGTCCTTTTTTGGGCCTGTTTTAATGATTTTGTAATTTTATACTAATTCATTCTGTCACCAGGCTCATGTCCTAGATGGTATCCAGACAGCAAAAATGTTGCTAATCATATTCATTTCTATAATATATATATACAAATGATATTTTATGTAAGTTACTGATGTTATATTACATTGGATTTCCATCAATTTGCCCATCTCTGTTCATGGGTATACCATTTGTGACAGATTCCTTTATAGATTTGGAAGATTTACTCAGTCTGACTCCAGAAGGGATACCAGAGAGAAGTGAAATAAACTAGCATCTATCAAACACCTGGTATGTTCTGTACATTTTAAATAACATAGCTGGTTTAACATCCAGTATAGCCAAAAAGGTATTATCATTTCCATTTACAGATGAAGACAGTGACTCCCATAAGAAGCAGATAACCTTTCCAAAGACACATGTCCCGTGAATGCTTGAGGCAGGACCAAACTAACTTGGAAGGTGGTAGAGGGAGGTAGATCCTCAGCGGAGAAAGAACTTTCTCATAATTGGTGCTATCTGTCACCAGGATGACAGCAGCTGGTGAGGTCTGATCACATTAGAGACATTTCAGCAGAGATTTAACATATGTGTTTATTCTTGAGAAGCATTTTCTTTCCTTCCTTGTCTGGTAAACATCCTCTCATCCTTCAAAGCCTAACTCACAGTCACCTCCTCTAAAAAAGCATTCTTGACTTCTCTGGCCCCCTTTGTTCGTGTATTTAGTAGAATCGTGTCCTCCTGTTCTCTGCCAGTCACATCATCTCATACATGTGTTGACACCGTTGGCATTCCTACTAAAACGCACACCATCTCTCTCTTCCAATTCTCAGCATATTATTTTGCACATGGCAAGGACTTTAAAAAAAATAGTTAATGGGATGAATATTCAAGAATCAGTGCATTAGTAGACTTCTCCAGAGAAATAGAACCAACAGGATATGAAAGAGAATATATATATAAAGAGAGATTTATTTTAAGGATTGTTCTGTGTGATTGTGTGGGCTGGCAAGTTTGAAATCTGCAGGGCAGACTGGCAGGCTGGAAATCCTGGTAGGAGTTGATGTTGCGGTCTTAAGTAGGAAGGCCCTCTGGAGGCAGAAGTCCTTCCTCTTAGGGTGACCTCTATCTTTTCTCTAAGGCCTTCAACAATTGAATGAGACCCAACTGTATGACGGAAGGGGATGGGCCCTACTCAATGCCTGTTGATTTAGATGTTAGTCACATCTACAAAATACCTCCAAGCAACACCTAGGCTGGTTTGAGCAAACAACTGGGCACCATGACCAAGCCAAATTGACACATAAAGTTGTTTTTGCACCACACCCAGTGCTCCATGCAATCCGTGCCGTCTCTAATACCCACCACCTGGTTCCCCCAACCTCCCACCCCCCGCCCCTTCAAATCCAGGTCCTGAGTTTCCCAGACTATATTATTTTAAATAATAGGAGATTTGGGGCTAGCTAATGTGATTTTAAACTTTTTATTTTACAAAATTAAGAAATTAAACATTTCTATCATTCAGTAAAAGAATATACATCTTTAATACCCAAAAAAGAACCAGAAAATATAGAAATAGAGTAAAAAATATTTGAAACATATGGATTTCAAAAAACATACTACAGTGCTTCTTTTACACTAGCGCCAGTTTACAGACCACATTTTGGTAGCTTTTCATGATGAGATTCTGTGATTCTAAAATTTTGGTACTTTGCACAAGGACCAATGCTAAGCGAGCAGACTGCACGCCCCTCCCCCATCTTGCCTCCTTCTGTCCTCCGGGTGCTCTTTCCTTCCCTCCCTTCACACTTCCTACTGGCGTCCCATGACTCCTACAGGGACAGTTGTGTCACCAAAACCATGGCACCTTCAGCGTTCTTGTCTCCAAAGAGCAATAGAATCAACTCCAATGGGCTTTTCTTATAAGAAACAGCATCTGATGAAAACACGAGGCAAGGTAGGTTTCAATACTAATTTGATGCAGTCACTCTGGCTTAAGATTCTCTTATCTTTGTCCCTTTCTGAAGGCCAGGTTTCCCCTAGACTGGAAGCAAGACAGCTGAAGTAGTCCTTCGCATTTACGTAGCACCCCACCATGAGAAGCTAAGAAGAGGTCACCTGCAGGAATTATTAACAAGATAAGGAGAAACACCCCAGAAGCACCCATAAAAATTCCTACTTGTCATCACTGGTCCAAATTGGGTCTTGTGTCTGCGCCTCTTACTGATTAAGGGAGTGGAAGGACATGTAACATCAATCAAGCTCATTCCTGGGACCCAGTGACTTGACTCATCTTGCTTTGGAACACATGGGATCTTTGAAAAATGAGTGGATACTGAAAATGAGTCAAGATTCTCGTTGGATGGAGGAAAGAGGGAGTGGTTGCTGCATCAGTAGCTAACAATATCCACTAAGTCCATCCATGATTTATTCAGCATTCACACATGTCTTACCTTGCATGCATTCCTTATGGGAAAGAAAAAAAAAAGATACACTCACCTCTTTCCAGAATTTAGACAACACAAAGTTTTCTTTGTTCTGTACAGTAGCGGGTCGAGGCCTACTCAGTAATGTGCTTTCTCCTGTTTCAGGTCCACACGCCTGGAGACCCCAGGCATTATGATGAATTAGGTTTCACTGAGACATTCCCCACATATGGTGGGGAAAGAAAACGATAACTCAAAAAACAATCCAAAGCCTCCAATTTCAAAAGGGGAAGAAGGGGAGTCACTGACCCATCACACTCAACAATTCAAAATTGTTCCTTCGAACAATTCAACAATTTGAACAATTCAACAATTTCGAAAGGGGAAAGGGGGGCTCACTGACCCATCACACTCAACATATACTATCCTCTAATTCTTGCAAGAACTTCCATGCCTGACTAGAGAGTCCTTGGTCAACTTCCAGGGATCATCTCCCTTTTCCATAGCTCTCATGGCCAAATCTCTGATGGGAATGGAAGGTATTTTGGGGGGTGAATTTTCCCCATTGTTGCAATTTCGCAGGACCCATGGGTGTCTTAGAGATGAACAATCATATGGTCATTATTGTTATGCTTCTGGTGGTTGCTATGGCTGTAGATCTCCTTTAAAGAGTTGGTGAATCTCTAGTCTGCTACGCTCTCTGTCAATTCCATGGCTTAGCACCATAACCTAAAATATGGCTTGATCATGTTTTTGAGGTTGGACATTTCTGTCTATTAGCAACAATAGTCTGCTCACTTCCATCTCTTGATGTCTTAGCACAATATTTGCTAACTTTATCTTGACCTCTGCTTCTAGATACTTCGAAAACTCTGGTCCCAAGTGGAAAAACATGCCCCTGGAACCCAGACTACATCTCAGATGCATCTTTGCAATGAATAGAACTCTTTTTTTTTTTTTTTTTTAATAACAAAGAACCCTAAACTGGAGGAGGGTAGGAAGGGACTGGGGTAGAGCTGGGCTTGACATAAGTACTTGATTTACACTGACTTTACTTTGTGATGATCACTATTATTATTTTAATGTTTTCAATAGAAACAAATTCAAAATTTGGAATTGTCGTCCATAACCAAAGATGGTCTTATTTTGAAAAGTCATGTTGTTTGTGGGTTGTTGTTTTTTTTTTTCCTCCTCCCTATGATTACCTCTTTGCATAGGCTCTTACTGATGAGTGCAAGGGGACAACGTACATAGTTCAAAATCCAGATTTTTTTTCTGTCCTTATGCCTTAATATTTAAGCATCAGTGGTCATCACAGATAATGGTTTAACCAACTGTATTGCTTTGGCATAGCAAAGATTGCCAACCTTGCAGGCCAGGAAAATGGATTCCTCCCTCCCTCTCCCTTACCTACTTCCTATAGAATCTGCCCCCATTTTAGGATCTGTCACCTGCAGGAATTCATTTCTAAGTTAAGATTTTATGGGTTGCAAACAACAGAAAAAGAATATGGACACTCTTTTTACCATACCTAGTGAGAGCTATGCTCTAGAAAATGTATTTTGGAAACACTGTTTAAATACCAAGGAATAAATAGTTCAGAGGTTTCTTTAGAGGGAACGATTTGAGGTTACAGCGTAGAACTCTGCATACTGTGAACAAAGGCAGTTATGTTCCCATACCAGTCATTACACAAAGGATTCTGTTTATAATGAGTTAAGTGGATAAGTGATAAAAATAAGGGAAATTGTTAGTTTCTACCACAAACATCTATACTTAGAAGGTTACAGAAATTCAAAATTGAGACTGCGTAAACAAGAGAATCTTGCAGTGTTTTTTTATTATGATTAATTTAAAGAACTGTCTCTCATTTGTCAACATAATACCTCTTTTTTTTTTTTGTTACCAGATGCTAGAATCTCAGTTTATACATTTGTTCTAAAATCAACCTTATGGCATATTTTCTATTTGGATTGTTTTAAAGAGATTACTGAAACTAATTCACTGGTTCAACTTTAAAATCCTGTGTATATTAGCCCCTTTTTATGATTTACTGGCTACCTGAACACTCATTTGAAAAAAAGAAAAAAAAAAGACATATTACATTTAAAATATGCCAAGGATAAGCACTTTCTTATCTTCCCTCATCAATTTTTATAGGCCCTCCAGTGCCGCATGTAACCAGTACTCCTCGATTATTTAAAATCCCTTAATATCCCCTCAGATATGGGAAACTGAGATTGTTCTTGGTAGAATTCATGAATTTTCCCTGGAAATTTATCTCACAGACGCAGTTTTGAGACTTTTTATCCCTTCCATTTGACTTTTCCTGGAGCCCCACCATGAGCTCCAAGTGATTGTATTTATCTTAGTTTGTCTGAAAAGGCACTCTGGGATCTGCAGCTTGAACTTGATGATGGATTGATAATTGAAGTTGGCTTTTAAAAGTGACATTTTGGTTAAAAGTCATTTCAACAAAGAAAAACAGCTTTTAGAAAGTGTATACTCAATAAAATTCAAGAGGTGGGTCCTGGCTGGCTGTCAGTGAATCTCATACCAGCAATGTCCTTGAAATTATCTAGCCTGGTTGAGAGCTAAGCGTCTTCCTCGGGAAGTACAGACACAGCTTTCCTCACAGGCTCCTTTCCTGAGGACGGGAGAAAAGCACATCACGCAACCAGTTACCCAGTTTCCATTTGGAATGTAGACAGTTCTCTCTTTTGACCCATAACCTGCCTGTGTGAGATGCGAAAACACCTCCACACGGCATCACGAGAACAGACACACCCATGACGGCCATGACACTCACCGATGGATGAACTTTGATTAATGGAAGCCCGGAAAGAAGCAGAACTACAGAGAAAGCCGCTCTTCAGTCTTTCTGCAGAACCATGCCCTCAAGAATGAAGCTTGCCCTGTCAAATGCCCTGTGGCACGGCTTCAGGGTGCTGAGAGATGCTCCTAGTGCCTTTTACACCACAGACCATGGTTGCAGTAACACCAGGGAGGACCCAGCATGGAATCAGGGGGTGCTGCTGATTCCCAGAAGAGGCCAGTCATGAGCCACGTCTGTGGTGAGACGGCCGCTGACACGGGCGCTTGCACGCAAAGCCAAGCGCTCCTGAGCAGTCGGGTGAGTGTGGGGAAGGAGAAAGTTGACATGGGTGACAGGAATAGGACTGAAAGGTCACGAAGGGGAAGGACAAAGGTGACAGAAAGGAGAGAGGTGGAGAGAAAGGGACGCAGAAGGCAAAGGCCTTTGCCCCTGGTTGAGCGCTCGGTGCTGCGAGGATGAACAGAGCACCGTCCAGGACTCTCCCATGGCTCTCTCTACCTCTAACCTGTGGAGATGTCCATGACCAGAATAACCAGCGCGGCCCACAGGATAAACCAGTCAGCTGTGCTGTAACGTATGTCACCAGGGGCCATAACAGAGGTGACCAGGAGCATGACCGTGAGAGACCAGGCTGAAGGTGGGTGGCTCCCAGGTCAGAAGTTCACAGTCTCTCCCGCCCATCCTCACGTGAGCCAGGCGTGAAGCACACAGAAGCAGCAGGACCACCAGCTCCCACACGCAGGGCCACAGTCCCCGGAGTGACCCCTATCTCAGAAAGAGGCATGGCTTTTCTCCAGTGCATTTGTTTTTCATGTTTAACAAGCTGACAGGGGCGATTACTCAAAGGCTAACGGCCGGCTTCCTGGTTGCTCCAACACAAACAAATCGTCACCAGGCTGTCAGGACCTCGACAGTCCGTTCTACCCAAGAACCGAGTGCATTGCCTGCATCACAACCACACGCGCGGTGAGCCTCCCCTTCGAATTCCTCAGCCCCTCAAAACAGTTATTCGCGGTGTTTTTATTAAAAGGTGGGAGGCAAGACTTTCCTGAAGAGCGGGCTGTGGGAAACACACGGACACGCAAGCTCAGGGTGAGTTTGAGGTGCTCATAACGAGGTCACCATCTGCTTTCGCCTCAAAATCAGGTAAAGGGCCTCCTCTGAACCATTTGTGCTCCCAGCTAAGTTGTGTGTGAAGATGTCCCTGCCCTCAAGCACTAGGTAACAGAAAAAGTAAATCCGCTCGCAGCCTATGTTTGGACACATTCTGGAACCCATCACGGGACCCACGGCAGCCCCTCCGGAAGGAACACGTTTGTGAAAGTGTTTGCAGAAACATAAGGCTACCTCAGGTTTTCAGTGACTTCCTGTTGATCTTCTTTGAAACTCTGGGGTGGGTCTGGCAGCAGGATTTGACGCTGAGACAAAGGGACGGGCTGTGGCGGCTTTCCTACTCATGAAAGTCTCTGAGGGGGACATGTGTACCTCATCATCTCTGACCTGAGTGGGAGCTTGCCTTGCCCTGCTCTCTCATGCTCCTGCTTCCTGGCATCCATGGCCCTCTTGAGAAACTAAACAGAGTCGCCAAGCTCCTCCGAGTGGGATGCAGCATCTGACTTCACAGCTGTCACCTTACGCTCAGCATGTCACAACAGCTTAGGACAGATTAGGGAAAGTCACTTTTGACGAGCATATTAGGAGAGTCAGTCATCATTAGCATGCCAAAGCTAGGTGGCCTCCACCTGCTCTTCCCCAGTGAGCCAAGCCTGGCTTCCCAGCCTTTGATTAATGGATGGTATCAGCAGTCAGGAGCCTCTCACATGATGGAATGGCTGTACCCTTCCAAGGCAATTGTGTCTTTTGCTGAAAGGTAATGAAGAGTAAACATGGAGTTGAGATAAACTCAGCCAGACAAGAATCAAATGCCCCCTGTATCACCACGATTACTCATTTCTACAATTCTGAGAATTCAATCCACCAAGGGGCCAAACAGCTCGTTTGTTTGCGAGGCTTGATTAATAATTCTGCACTTTTGACTCAGTTCAATGCTTTCTTTGCATCTGTCCAGGTATTTGGAGAAGATAAGAATTAAAGGGAGTTGGAAGTTATTCCGTGGACATATTCAGACACGTATCCTATTGTGCCTACCTCCAAGGCCTTCAGATCAGCAGACGTCACACTGATCAAGGCAACAGATGATGTGGTTTACATCTCAAAAAATGTCCTGCAATCACTGAGGTCCTTTAAATTATTTCATCCAGTTAGTGCCTGTGATTCAGGGCGGGGAGAGAGAAAATTGTAAATGGCAACCTAGGTTAGCAGGCCAGGGAAGGGTCAGGAGATGAAATTCCATCTCTCCCAGTTAAGGTCAGACACATCCCCCTTGTGGTTCAGGGTAACTGGCTCCATCTGCTTACAACCTGTGCTCAGGTGCTCCACCGCTCTTCACTCGACAAGTGGAGAGTTGAAGGGCATCTGTGTCATCATCTTGTCCTCAGGTTAGAACGAATCACCTTGTCCTCCAGTTAGAATGAACCACAACAAATATAGGACCTTTGCACCACAAGTGAGAATTAATGAACAATGGGAAGAAAATTACTCTTTTAGACAAATCCCTAATTTCCCCTGGAAAAGTCAGAGTTGCCGTACTGGTTATAGTATAATGTGTCATTGGAATTATTTAAAACTGTTCAACCTATAGAAGTAAAGGAATGAATAAAAGGATTTATTCAAGAATATATAAAGAGTGCCCACAAATCAATAAAAGAAAATACTCACAAACTAATAGAAAAGAAGCAAAGCAAATTAACAGGCATACCTTGAGAAAAAAATCTTTTTTTTTTAAGATTTTTATTTATTTATTTGACAGAGAGAGATCACAAGTAGGCAGAGAGGCAGGCAGAGAGAGAGGAAAGGAAGCAGGCTTCCTGCTGAGCAGAGAGCCCAATGTGGGGCTCGATCCCAGGACCCTGGGATCATGACCTGAGCCGAAGGCAGAGGCTTAACCCACTGAGCCACCTAGGCGCCCTCCCTGAGAAAAAATCTTATAGCCAATTTCCTACCTCGTAAAAAGCTTAATGTCATTAGTAGTCAAGTAAAAACTAATTAAAACCATAATTAAATATTATTTTTCACCCCATAGATTGGTGTTACAGTGTTGCAAGAATGTGCAAAACTGGCAGTATGATAGAGTTTTGATGGGAGTCTAAGTTGGTAAACATTTATTGAATGCTAATAGTTAGTGCCAGTCAAAAATTTAAATTCCCTTGGATCTAGTAATTGGACTTGCAGAAACTCTTTTTAAGGAATTTTTTAAAATATTTTATTTATTTATTTGAAAGATAGAAAGTGAGTGAGACAGGGAGAGCACAAGCAGGGGAAGCAGAAGGCAGAGGGAGAAGCAGTCTCCCTGCTGAGCAGAGAGCCCAACGTAAGGCTTGATCCCAGGACCCTGGGATCATGACCTGAGCCGAAGGCAGAGGCTTAACCGACTGAGCCAACCCGGTGCCCACTTTTTAAGGAATATTTACCAAAAAGTTAAAGTTCTAAGTATGAGGATATCCATTGCCACCTTTGATATGGTAATAAATAGTAAATACAAAGGTTCGTCACTAGGACAGTGGTGAAGTAGGTCATGGCAGACCTTGACCGTGGAACTGACAGGCAGTCACGCAGTTAGTAAAGAATGAGCTAATGGTCCATGCATTGCCCGGAAAATGCTCACATCATTAGGCAAGAAAGCAAATTTTAAGAAAAAAGTGTTTTTAATACGATCCTATGAATGTTATCAAATTTATATGCACATATGTTTATATGCATGCATATGTAAATGTAGAAAAACGGGGTTAAATGTACACAAAATGGGAATGTTGGTACAAGGAGAGGGAGAGTCTCCTGGTTTACACGATATACACGGGCGGTGATCGACCCACGTCAGAACGCGTCACAAATTACTTGTGTAATAAAAGCAAAAATCAGACAGAGAAAAAGAAAAACCCAGCCTGGGCAATGGGTGGGGCAGCCTTACCAAATGTGGCTGAACACACCGTGTTCTCGTGAGCTCTTGTCCCCCAGACGTCACATTTGCAGTCTTGATCAGAAGAGAAGGATGTGCTGGTAAGGAGAGCTGCTTCGAGTTTTCTGTCTCCTCTGTTGTCTCTCTTCCCCAGTCTGTGAGTGGTCCCAGTCTGCCAGGCTCCAGTCACACACTAAAGAGTAACTAAACATGATGTCTGCTCTCGTGTTCCTGATAACTTAACATTGGGAACGTATTTTTTTTTTTTTAATTAGAAAATGGGAGAGATTCTATAAGATGCTTGTAATAGAAATGCCAGGAGGATTTTGTTGGGACTGGGGGTTTGTAAATGCATCTCTGAGAAGATGTGTATTGGCGTCACAGGTGGCTTCGAGCAACAGAAATCTATCCCCTCATAGTTCTGGAGCTGTAAATCTGAAATACAGGGGTCGGCAGGGCCCTGCTCCATCTGAAGCCCAGGAGAACTATCCATTCCTTGCCTCTTCCAGCTCCTGGTGGCCCTGGGCATTCCTTCTGCCTGCATTCCCCAGTCTCTGCTGGGCCTTCTTCATGTGGCCTTCCCCACCATGTGAGTCCTCTCCCCCATGTCCCATAAGAAGACTTGAAGCTGCTTTTAATGCCCTCATCTTGAGATCCTTAACATCTGCAAAGACTTTTTTTTTTTTTTTCCAAGTGAGTTCGCATTCACGAGTTCTGGAAACCACCACTTAACCCTCCACAGATGTCTCTTACACTAAGAACTAGAAGGCGTGTAGAAGACAGACACAGTGAGGAGTGTATGTGTGTGTGTGCAGACACGTGTATCCGTGTATCCGCATGCGTGTGTTCATGCCTGTGTTGGGGGAAGGAAAACATTCCCAGCAGATGCAGAAGCATCTGGATGTTGACTCTGTGAGGACACTCTGAGGAAGCCAGGGGACTAGGAAGGACGTGAAGTCCAGGCGAAAGTAGGTGGTGCCACAGGCAAGGGGTGCAGTGAAGACAACTCTTTTTTTTTTTTTAATTTTTTTAAAGACTATTATTTATTTATTTGAGAGAGAGCAGAGGGAGAAGGAGAAACAGACTCCCCGCTAAGCAGGGAACCTGATATGGGGCTCGATCCAGGGACCCTGGGATCATGA
Source organism: Lontra canadensis (assembly GCF_010015895.1). Lineage (NCBI taxonomy): Eukaryota > Metazoa > Chordata > Mammalia > Carnivora > Mustelidae > Lontra > Lontra canadensis. The sequence continues at coordinate 4,085,394 of NW_022631026.1, forward strand.
CCCCAGCCAAAGGCAGACACTTAACAGACTAAGCCACCCCTATGCCCTGTGAGGACAATTCTAAGACACATGTGAGGCATAGTATTGGCAGCCAGGCTTCTCGAGCTTGAAGAAAGGGAAGAAGAGAGAAGATGAAACCAGCAGTGATCTGCCATCTCTCACCTGGCGCAGACTATAGGAGAGCCTCGGGTTTTGTGGGTGGCAGAGGGAAGCAGAAAAACTTCACTCAGCATAAAAACATGAAGCAAAGCCTTAGCAGACCAACCAACTGGAGGAAATGTAATTGCAACAAACACAGAAGATGAGGAAAATAATCAAGATACATTTTTTAAAACCCCTCACATGATAAATGGATGAAACACATTAATAGATAATTCACCAAAGCAGAAATACAAGGGACAGTTAATGAAAACATATTCAATATTATTCATAAATTTAAAAAATTATAAATTATAATATTTAGTATTATTGTACTACATTAACTAAGATTTCTAAAACAAACACAGTGATTATTGAAATGTAACACAACACCTTCTTATGCTACCCTAACTGTGGAATTTGGGACAAACTTTCCAAAGGCAATTGGACACAATGATTCTGGTTTTTGAGATCTACTCCCAGATACTGAGAAATATAGTCAAGAATTTCTGAACAAAGACTTTGCCTCAACGCCATGAAGAATCAGAAATACCTTCACACCTGTATCAGGGACACAGTTAAATAAACTATCAAGTAGCACACACTGAAATACTGTTCTGCATTAAACTACATTTTATAAGAATTTTAAATGACATGGAAACACTGCATAAGGTTTAGCAGAACAAAGTAGGAGATAAAATTTTATATATAATGAAGCACACCATTTAAGAAGTGTACCAGCAAAAGGTAGGAAGAAGACACACCAGTATGAAAAGAGTGGTCACTTCTTTGTATTTTTCTTCATGGGTTTTCCTCAATGAAAGGTAACGGACAGAAGCCGAGGAAGGCATGGTATCATCCAGAGAAGCAGGGCCTCATTTAACTTCCTGGGAGTGATTTTTTACAACTGAAAATGGACTGGAAGTGAATGTCTCACCAGAGCTGTTCTTTTGGGGGTCTTTTTCCCCCAGATATCTCTAGCGCTAAAATGCTTCGTGCAACCAGGTTTCTGAGGCAAGCTCAGCCCTCTTTTATGGCCCCTTCCTCCCTCAGTTTCTGTACAAACCACCCACCCTCTTCAGAACTCTAAGGGGAAAAATAGATAAATTTGGTTCAACTCTGAGTAAAGCAAAATCTGAAAACCAAGGAACCATTCTCAATTTAGAAGTGGTGTAGTCTTCCTAATCCTTCCTGTTGATGGGTTCTAAGAGGAGCCTCTTTGACAGAAAACCATAGTCAAAATTGAGAGGAGGATACACCATCTCTGTGGTTGGGAATGGGTTGTCAAGGCAAGTACCACATATGCCCTTTTCTAATATTGTCCCTTCTCAAGCTGGGATGGGCCGAGATTCCACAACCGGATTCTTAGGTACAGAAGCACGCTGGCCGAGCTCTATGCTCACAGACTTTTGTGTGCCTTGGAATTTCAATTATTGATTTCATATCGGCTTGGTTTCTATGTTTCCTCAAATAACTAATCTCCAAAGCTCTTTATGACATAAACAAAACCAAAACCAAAACAAAAACAAAAACAAACAAACAAAAAACTGCTCAATACAGCCAAACAATGTGGATGCTCGGTGACTTTTCACTCTCCATCTTGCTGGTGTAAATGTCCTGTGGTAGGAAAGTGCTGACACTTTGCACATCTGCATATGTCTGTATTCTACTCTCTTGCTTGACTGATGGTTTCTCTGGGTGCGGAATATAAATTGAAGAATGACTTTTCTCAAATTCGTGGAGGCATGATTCCATTTTCCAGTGGCTTCTAGTGCTACTGTTTTAAAGCCCATGGTGTTCTGAATCCAAGTGCTTTGTGACTGATTCCTTTTTTTCCTCCAAGAGAGCTTTTAGGGTCTTTGTCTCTATGTCTGAAAAGCCCTGATAATATCACTCAGTATGGGGCTTTTTCCATCCATTGTGGGGGACACTGGGTGAATCCTTTCAGTTTTAAAACCTATACGTGTTGTTTCTGAGAAACTTTCTGCAAGTATTCCATTGAAGATTTTCTTCTCTCCTCTTCCTTTGGTGTCTCTGTCTGCAAGCCCTATTATTTAGATGTTGTATCTTGTGGGCTGAGTTTCTAATTTAAGGAAGTTTTCTATTATCAGTCCCTTGGTCTTTCTGTTCAACTTTCTGGGACATTTCCTCACATCTGTCTTCCATTCCTTATACTGAATTACTAGGTTTTTATTCCAAAGAGCTGCTCTCAATTTTTCTCTTAATGTCTCTGGCTTATGGGGACCTAAAGTAAGCAGTTATCTTTTTCTTTTTTTTATTTTTTTTAATTCATTTTCAGCGTAACAGTATTCATTGTTTTTGCACCACACCCAGTGTTCCATGCAATCCGTGCCCTCTCTAATACCCACCACCTGGTTCCCTCCTCCCACCCCCTGCCCCTTCAAAACCCTCAGATTGTTTTTCAGAGTCCATAGTCTCTCATGGTTCACCTCCCCTTCCAATTTCCCTCAACTCCCTTCTCTCCATCGCCCCTTGTCCTCCATGCTATTTGTTATGCTCCACAAATAAGTGAAACCATATGATAAATAAGCAGTTATCTTGGGAGCATTCATACCTCTTCTCTTTTCCCCGAGAGTTTTGATCCAGGAGTACCCTGCGATGTGAATAATGCTTCAATTTATTTTCTGCCACTTCTTGTGTCAAACAATACAGCAAGTCTGAGAACTGGTATTATTACCTAAACCTCCTTTCTATGTGTCTGCTTGATTATATTCAGCTAAAACCTACCCACAAAGCCCAAATAAGTGTCAGAGAGAATGGCGTTGGAACGCACACACAGGTCGGAAAAGCCGTTCACGGCAGTCTCATCCAGTTTCTTTGATAAGATTCCTGCCGAACATCTTGGCTAAATGCATGGTCTTTACACACTGTGGGCAAAGGGAAATAGGTCAAGTACGGGCTCTGTGGGATTAGGAGTGACTTCTAGACCAGGAAAACTTGGCTGCTTCCTACTCCCTGGATTAATGAGGATTGGTATGAGGGGAGCTTTAGCAGGAAAAAGAACAAACGTCCTGCAGAAAAAGAGAGCCCCTTAGCAACAGAGCACAGCCAGTGGATTCATGGTTAGAGCAGCAAAGGAACATCAATACAGACCCGGTCCCTCCTGACTTCTAAATCACCGCTCTCAGACGCTGTGGTCCCAGGCAGATAAGCTGACCTGGCTGACCACAGGAAATAAATTAAACCTGACTCCTCGAGCCATCCAGCTTTATTCCCCAGACTGCTGTGGCCTTTCTTTTTCTGTCTCCATCTTGGTTTGGATCCTTGTCAGGGTTCCTTAACCCCTAAGGGTGCAGATAATAGTGACGATAATAAAAGATATCAGTTTGAGCATTTGCAGCATACCAGAGGCTATGAGGTACTATCCTTGAAGAATTTCAGTGAATTCAGAAAATAATCTATTCAAGATAGATGATATTGTACCTATTTTACCGATTATAATGGGAAGCTCAGAGAGTTTAAATGACTCACCTACACTGGTTCATTCATATATGTTTCATGTATTCCAACTTGCTTTATTTCTATTTCCAAATCCCCAGATCTGTCTAAAGTGACAAGGTTAAAAAAATACAAACAAACAAAACAAAACAAAACAAATGCAGAAGATTAAATGGGAAACAATGTATCCAAATGGCTGAGAAATCCAAAGAAAACAAAGAGCATATTTTAAAAGATCACAATTTACCTATTTCTATTTTTCAGACTCAATTGCAGTGGGGCAAAACCTCATTTCACATGCTTCTTGCTGGAGTAAAATGTAGAGAATCGACATTGCAGATTACTCAAGATGATAGCTCCCTATAGACATGAAAGACTCCTTTATTGGAAGAAATAAAAGGAAAACGACCCAAAATCACAACCCTAGAATTATAACCTTATTCAAAAGCTATAAAGCAGTATCAGTTATCTGTTAAACTCATGCATACTTAAAAATTCCGTAATGACCGTGTTGTGAATACTAACTTCAAAAAATGATCAGATGTGTCTAATGAATGCCTTTTTATCTGAAAGGGAAAAAAAATAAATGGCATTTTATCGCCATAGATTAGAATTTACTCCTATCAGGATTTTCCAGAATATTCCTGATTTAAAACAGCTCATCCCAATGCCAGAATATATCCTAATTTTTGATTTAAAAAATGGTTACTCTAACTTTAAAAATGGAAGGTCTTTTTATCTGTGATCACAAAGCATCCCCAGCAAGAAAAGGAGATCACTATTATCCCCTTCATTTTGAAGAAACAGAGAGAAAAAAGGTAATTGCTCACTTAGGCCACTTGCCAGGAGCGATAGAAGAAATGGACCCACACTTTCTCCTGGCTTGCCCATGTTTTTCCAGCAGAGTACTGCATGAACACAGCGTGTAATGCTGCAATAATAAGAAACATTATTGATCTGAGGTTGTAGAACTGATATTCCTGCCTTATCCTCACATTGAGCATAAAAATGATCAAAAACATACTTGAAGATACTCCTTTCCTTCTGTTTTTCCTTTCTACTTCATACCCTCTGGGGTAACATTATCAGACACCAGAGTCAAAAGGACGAAGACGGGGTGAGCAGAGGTCGTAACTGGGGAAATTCAGTAAAAACTTAACACACTTAAATATTTAAATCCCCTTTTTAATTCCACAAATAATGTGATTATAAAAGTGTACAACACAGAATTGAAAGAACTTGTTATAAAATGTTTTTGTTTTTATCCCTGGGTCAGAATATGACAAGGGAAGGGGGAATGGGGCCCAGGTAGGTGCCCCCCCACCCCTGGCCCTGCATCCTCCTTCACCAGGGCTGGCCTCAGGGGAGGAGGAGGGGTACACAAGGAAGACAGAAAGTGCCTTTTCTTTTCACTCCAGCCATATAACATCCCAAAACCAGGGGAGAGCAGAGGTACTCAGCACCCGAATGTAGAGGGCATTCTCCAAGTTAACCAGAAATGAATCTATCATTTGAAAATATTAATAGCTGTTAAATTATATAAATATCTTTCATGTTGCAAATGGGAAAAATGAACAAGGATTTCACCCCACTTATAATACGATTACATGGTTTAAAAAGCAAGTTTGTGCTTTTGTTTTTTAATTATGCAAACCCAAGAAATTATACTTGGAAACATACCCAGCAAGGGGCCAAAAGACTGTTAAGCTGGGGATGGCAGTGCTCTCCGGACAAGCATAGGAGTGACTAGGGGATTGTGGAACAAAACGTTTGAAATCGGGACTGTCTGTGCAAGGGAAACGGAGACCTCCCGCAGGACAGCACAGATTCAAAGTCTCTTTCACTCTTGCCACTGCACACGCTTACTTATACTGAAATTTTGAAGCAGAGTCTGTTCCTACAGCTTTGTCTACGTGCTAAGTATAACATGCCAGAATTACAGGTAATTGGAAACATGGGCTTTCTGGGCACAAGATGGAAGAACCCAGAAACATGCAAATTTCCTCTCTGATTGTTCAGCTTCCATCTCCTCCCCACCAGAGAAAATATTTAGTTACACCAGGACTGATTTTCTTAGAGAGCGTGTGATTAAATATTCACGTGGTATTTGTCCTAGTCTGCTGGCTTTTTCCTCCATATCAAAACACATATAGGTTGTCTTGTCATTTTATTTCTTCTCTTCTCCTTCCTCCTCTCTCCCTCCTTCACTCTCTCCCTCACTCCTCCTTTTCTCCATCCTGCCTCCCTCTCTCCCATCTTTCCTTCCTACACCGCTTCCCTCCTTCCTTCCTTTCTTCCTGTTCTTTCATTTTCTGTTTGAGCGCAGATGATGCTTTATGTCCAAGCAAGGATCTTGCCATCTAGGATGTTCTGTATCAGGGACACAGACCTTACTCTTTGTTTCGTAAGCTGCTGATACTCTGCGTGAGTCCCTGCCAAGCCCAGTAAGACCCAAGGTCTCAGGCACAAGACCATGAACAGTTACGCATGCCCTCTCTCAGAGAGAAAGAAGGGGGGAACCAACAAAGACTTTGGGGTTTGCACAACACATCCCCGGCGGGTCCTGCCGTGTCAGCCAGGCAGCAGTCTCTGGAGCCCAGCACCGTTGGCCAGACCAGGATATGCCCCAGGCCACACCTGGGTAAAAGTTCAGTTGCTGCCTCCCCCTGCTCCAACGTGGCTGCTGAAGCAAACAGTCCCCGGTCTTCAGGCTCCTTGAGTGGGGAGATTGCATTTCAGCCCATTGTTCTGGGTAGACACTTATTAACCCAACTGCATTAGGAGCAGGGGATCGCATCCATATCTATCGATTAGCAGTCCGTAGGCAGTAATCCTCCCACTCCAATCAATGCAGCCAGGAAAGCAGGCCTCACCGCCCAGCAGTGCCCTTTTCTCTGGCCATTGATGTGCTTGTCTGTGCTTGTGGGGATGTGGGAGAGGCTGGAGGGATGGTGAGCGGCAGTGTGCAGCGTTTACAATTCCCGGAAATTCCTGGTGAGAGCAGAGCTGTTTTCCTGATAACCCTCTGCCCGTGGCAAGCAATGTTAAGCAATTTTTAACAAATAAGCACACTGTGTGAAACAAAAATAGAATGCCCCAGCCATCATTCCAGGATTATAAATCACAATAATCCTCTGGCCAGGTAGAAACTGACGGAGCCAGCTTCAGAGACCTCAAAACTTTCATATCTGTAACATCAAAACCATCACAGGTTTGCCTTCATCCCTGCATCGGGTTTCACACACGGCTGTCTGTACTAGTAAAGTGATTACCTTTGGCGTCTTTGTATTGTGGGGGGCTTTTTCTTGAACAAAAACATTACTGGGAAGTAACCATTTCCTGTGTTTTACTTATGTTGATCTATTTTTTTTTTAAATTTTAGTTGTCCCTAAAATAATTAAATGTGTTGATACATTTAAGGAATCCACCTGAGAACTTGTGGTTTTTAAAGTAATATTAAACAAGAGGTATCCAAATCAAGTCAATTTTGTCCTTCTACAATGGCGGAGTCAAAATGATTTAAAAAGAAACCCAAAGCTAGGAGCAGTGGAATATCCCCGTGGACTTGCTGATGATCGACTCAGTGCCATCTGGTTGCTCTGAGGCAAAGATCTGTGTTTCCCTGCTTTCCATTGGCCACTAAGCACTTTCCAGTAAGGAAGGGTCCATCTCCTCTGCACACATTGGGATACTTAGCACAGAAGCTTTCCGAACAGAAAATGGAGCAACCCTGCCTCTTATATGCAGGTGACCCCATGGCTGCAAGTGCTGCTGGGGCAGAAGGGGCGGTGGTGGAGAATGGGCACTCAGAAGCCCTGCCCCCACCATCTCACTGCCACCAGCTGCACACACCCTTTATGACCTTCCCGCTTCTCACAGAGTGCTCTCTATGTGTCTCCTTCTACAATCTCAGCTACATGAGACGACTGAAGCTGAATCCTGAGCAGGGCAGGTAGTGCATGAGGAGTAACAGCACACTTATAGATAGTGATTTCTCCACTTACACCCATACAGCTAGACCGTGGTACATACCTCTGTACCACACACTTGCACACATTAAATCACTCCCATTAAAAAACTATGAGCTTTGCTTGACTTATTTCACTCAGCATAATCTCCTCCAGTCCCTGTTGATACACGTTGATACAGAAGTTGGGTGTTCATCCTTTCTGATGGAGACACAATACCCCATTGTATATATGGACCATATCTTCTTTATCCATTTGTCTGTTGAAGGGCATCCTGGTTCTTTCCACAGTTTGGCAATTGTGGCCTTTGCTGCTATGAACATTGGGTTCAGATGGAGGGCACGTATTGCATGGAGCACGGGGTGTGGTACATAAACCGTGAATCTTGGATCACTGAAATAATAAAATTAAATTTTAAAAAAAAAGGACTATGACCTTTGTTTCCAAATACTGTTCCACAGAGATGTGAAATTTTAATGCATGTGTATATTCTTGTAATGGTAAGACCAGATATATTTATAATTAAAAGGAATCTCAGTGAACAGAGGCATTGTGTAGATTTTCTATGAGGAGCCTAGGAACCTATCTTTCTGATAAATTATGCAAGTATATGCATTCCAAAATTAAAAGGGAATCCAAAACAGGAGACTGGTTTAGTTCTATTTAAAAATAAACATTTTAGGGGCATCTGGGTGGCTCAGTTGGTTAAGTGTCCAATTCTTGATTTTGTCTCAGGTAATGATTTCAGCATTGTGAAAGTGAGTCCTGCATTGGATTCCACACTAGGCATGGAGCCTTCTTAAGATTCTCTCCGTCCCTCTCCCTCTGCCCTCCTCCTAAATTTTTTTAAAATAATAAATAAAATAAATAAAAGTAAACATTTTATTTAATAGTGATAAAATATATGTCTATAGTAATGTGCATGCACAACATAAATAAATTAATTTGCATAAGAGTAGATTTTGTTAAGAAATGCTTGGATAATTTGCACATCAAAATGCTAGCATGTTAAGGTTAGAGCATTTATCTTTCCTGGGGAGGGGGGAAAGTAAAGTTTGCCACAAACTTTCAACATTTCTGAAGCTGGCTTAATTCCAGATATGATTTATCAGTTCCAGGTTGGTCCAAACCTTAGTCTTCAAATTTTCTCAGAGGCAGAAACCAAACTGGTTTTTTTTGTTGGTTGGTTGGTTGGTTGGTTGGTTTTCCCCTGGGATCCAAATAATAATATGATAGCTACTCATAACTTGTCGTTGGAACAAAAGCCATTCCTTGCTGGGCTCCCTCTTTTTTTTTTTTTTCCTTCTCTTCTTCCTTTCCATCCCTCCCTTCCTTCCTTTTCTGTCCTGCTCTGTTGTATGTGAAGAGCCCAGAGTAGCTCCTAGTGAATAGAAAGTACTCACCATGCTAAGCAAATGAATAAATCATCCCTCTTATTTATGCCTTCAGCCAACACATAGACGACACCTTGAGCCAGATCCTGTGCCATGTCCCAGGAAGGCACAGATAAGTCTGTCAAGGCCCCTGCTTTGAAGACACATGCAGCCCAAAGAAGGGCAGAGACAAGCATGGCCCACGTACTCGACTTTACACCTGAAGGGAATACCTCACCCTTTTTTTCTCTACAACGAAGCTATTTTTTAGGAAGAATCAGTTGCAAAAATTATTTTCTTCATTTATTTGCTAGTTTTAAAACTATTAAAATGTAAGTAAAAATTCAAATCTTAACCCTATCATTCAAATGTAAATATTTCTTATATGACCAAAAATGTGAATGTAGAAACAAAACCATCATGTCTTTCAGATGGTAGTGTTTCACTGTTTTAGACTTTGGATACAAACTTAAAACTCTAAGTGGACTTTGAAGCAACTTAAGTTCCATTTCTTTATCTTTAAAACCATTGAGCTGCAGTGTCTAGTCAGATGTCCCACAGAACCACAGGAAGGTGTAGAGCCACAGGGAGGGGACTAGAAGCTGTTCCTAAAGTAACTGGCTACAATCCCAAGTCACCGTGAATTTCCTCTGCACACAAACCCAAGCAGAGGAGTCCATGTGTGGCGGGTAACCATGTACCTGAACTTTATCAAGAGTTCAGTCATAAAAAATATGCTAACCTGAAGCTTACAGATGTATTATTTTTTAAAGATTTTATTTATTTATTTGAGAGAGAGACAGTGAGAGAGAGCATGAAAGGGGAGAAGGTCAGAGGGAGAAGCAGACTCCCCATGGACCTGGGAGCCCAATTCAGGATTCGATCCTGGGACTCCGGGATCATGACCTGAGCTGAAGGCAGTCGCTCAACAAACTGAGCCACCCAGGTGCCCTACAGATTTATTATTAAATCTCAACAGTAACGAGAGTGGTCATGTACAACAGAGACCCACAAAATACTATTTGTCAGAGATCATATTTTACCATGACGCTGCTTTGCATGTACTCATAATGAAAAGAAGGAGAGTCCATTTTACTACTGTTTTGAATACTCAAAGGACAATGCCTCTGCTGCCCTACTGTCCATTCTCACTGCCCCAGACTTGGTGTGATACCCCAAACAAGCTAGCACAGAATCACAGGATAATATTATTTAATGCCGTTGGGACTACCAACTATCCCCTTAGAGTCACTGCTAGCTTTAAATACAGAACTAGGAATCAAGAACCATCTTCTTCCCAACCATATCTTCCCATCCTGTGTGGGTCTTCTTGGGATCCGAACTCACCCAGAGTGACAGAGAGAGAGAGAAGGCACACATATGCACCATGTTGATGGGTCCAGGTGTCATGGAGAACTGCGCCATTCAATTTCCAAGGACTGAATGGACCTCTCAAATGGTTCAGATTAAGTTAATTGTTAGGGGCTTTATGAAAACCCTTGAAGGGGCTTCATTGTGTTCTGTACACTTAGAGATGCTCTAACATACTCATTGAGGATAGGGAGAGCTTGCCACAAGCTACAGATTGGGCGGATGCTTGTATGATTACAATGTTGCCAGACATTGTAACTGTTCCAGTTGCTTTATGTGAATAGTGCACACCCCAGTAACCCTGTGAGGTAAGCACTATGGGTACTCCCATTCACAGAGGAGAAACTGGTACACACAGAGGACCAAACAACTTGTACAAGTTTGCACAGTGAGGAAATGACTGAGCTAGAACTCAACCCACAAAGTCTGGTTCCAAAGTCTGTGTTCCTGACCAGCACACTCTGCCACCCCCCTTGGTGTCCACCAAACGTCAACTTAAAAGGTCGTGTGGAGAAACCCAAGTGCAAAGTACCTAATCCCGTGAAAAAGTGTGTTTGCCGTTGCATTACTTAAGTATATTATTTATTTATTCCTACTGTCTGGTATAAAATCCTCTTCAGCTATGTAAATGAGTTCTCCCAGTGAGATTTTTATCTAGAAAGAGAAAATGATATTTTTGACTACCTACCATGTGTCAGGTACCCAAGCCAGGAGATTGACACGTCATTGCATTTAATTATCCAAACAACCTTGTAAAGCAGGTACTGCAAATCCCTTGGTTTTGTGATTTTTGTTTTTGATTTATTTTATCTTGTTTTGTTTTCCATTAGGAAAATCAAAATGCAGAAAAAGTAAGTGATTTCCACAATGTTTCTATAGCTAATGAAAAATTGAAACTACTCAGGAAATTAGGGATGCCAGACTGGCTCAGTCAGTGGAGCATGTGACTCTTGATCTCAGGGCCATGAGTTCGATCCTCAAGTTGGGCATAGAGCTTACCTTAAAAATAATAATAATAATAATAATAATAATAAAGAAAAAAAAAAAAAAGAAAAGCAGTTACTCAAGAAATTAAGCTCATGTCTATCCGGGCAAAAACAAGAACCAAAAATGCTGACTTGTAACATCATCTCATGGCTCTGAAGTCAAAAGATGAGGTCAGAGCCCAAGGTGGTTATGATCATCTTTTCTCTCAAAATCCTGGATGCTGTCGCTGCCCTACCCACAGTGTCCTTGTTAAAGCAGCACTGCTGAAAGGACCACACTTGTTGAGTGACTCTGTAGTCCCCCAGGTGAGCCAGGAGATGTCCCAACATGGAGAGCTTTCCCCCATGGGTCCTATAGTAGTGAGTCTTAAGTCAATCACGTGGGAATTTTCTGGAACATGTACTGCAAATACAGGGGGATTCATCAAAATTGAAGTGCAAGGCAAATAGCACACTGAAGTGAAGATAGATGCCATGGAAATGAGAGCCAGAGGGTTTAGGAGAAACCCAGAAGAAGGAGGAAGTTGCCTGGAGGCTGAGAACTTGAAAGTCTCCCCAGTTCCTTATCGCACCTGCAGCCACCAGTGTAATTTCTTTCTGTGTCCTATGGACATATGATGAATTTAAAAAAGTAAGAAGATAACAAGTTTATGCTAACTTAAGATTCTTATGTATCTTGCACAAAGCGTTTACTTACTAGTAGTTGCTATTAGTTTTTATGTCACAAGGCATTCCTAAGACAATTGTCATTCTTGTGAGTTTAGTCATAGAATAACTTCTCAAAGTTACTGCAGCTTTAAGGCTGCTGTGTTAAAATCAAAAAGCACTCTGTCTGAAATAGGAAGACCCTGCATTCTTCCATCCACACAGGTGATTAAGAAAGCTCCTTATGAAGTTCTGTTTCACTTCTGAAAAGAGAAAGTATTATGTATCTTCTATCTAACATGCAGATTGAAAAGCAAATGTCAAAATACACATAAAGGTTCTCTATAAGAGTGAAAGTCAATCAAAATATATGTTTGGTTTTTCATCTGCAAAAACACAGTACTAATCATATAGAATTAGATGGGGCAAAGATGCAGTCCAGAGCCTCAGAAAAGACTTCCCTGATTAAGTGACCTTTGAGTGAAATACAGAGGACAGATCTCTAAGTGAGAAGGGGTGAAGAAAGAATCCCAGATATACGAACAGGCATACAAATGGGAGCGATGGTGTGCTCGGACCAGATGAGACTGGCTTGAGAGCTGGCCATGAAGTCTTCAGGAGTTTTGCAAGTCAGTTGTTCAACGTAGCCACTGTTGAAAAATAAATTAGACAAATTTACAAGTAAATAAATCATATTTTAAAAGTATAACAAATACTCAAAACTCACCCTTCAATTATTTTTGTGTTCCTATGGCCTATTTTCTTTGGATTAATTATTTTTGTCATATTTGTATGGTGGGAATACGACATGATGGACTGCTATGTGTCTCTTCCCAATTCGGCATTCAGTGGGGTCACACTACAGGTTGAATTTGGTCATGACAGGAGTATTTATACCACAAAATCGGCAAACTACAAAGCAGGGCTTGAATTATAGTCTAGATTTAAGAGTATATTGATTGTTTAGACTTTAAAAACTGTATATCTATAACTGTGACATTGTGAGTGACAAAAAATTGTGGCAATATTCTCTCAATAATTTAAAACTGATCTAGTTCAGTAAAGAAGTCACCCACATGCTTGACAAATGACTGGAGTTCCAGTAGACATTTTTGTTGTACATTCATGCTGTAGCTACATGTGTTTGTCAATGTTGTGAGCAACTTCTTCCCTGCATCAGACAGTAATCAAACATTTATTCATGAACCGATTTAGTCAATTATGATTTGATTGTAACCATCGGCTCATGATGAGTACGAGAGTTTGGCAAATATCAGTGAACATATTCTGGGAGAATCAATTGGCAAAATGGAATTTACAATAAATATTATTGCATATTTTATTATTTGAAAATTGTGGCCTTAAAATAAATACATACACACACACGTACCTTTTTTCCTAGGGAGCTAGTCACGAAGCCTTTCCCGAACACCAGTGGGTGGAAGGTAGACTTCTTTCATGGTGTGGTAGAAGAACTACAGGACAGACATTGTGAAATAAATACACAGAGGAAGGAAATGATGAGGAGAGATGACACTGGTAGGAACCAGATCCTATAGGGAATTTATCCTGGCAACTTTGGAAAGCCATGGAAAGATTTTAAGCAATGATGTGTAGTTGTCACATTTTCTTCCTGGAAAAATATTCCTAGGCACAACTGGAAACAACTTGGAGGAGACCAGGAGAGCATGAGAAAGGGTTGGTTTTGAGTATCCCAGTATTCCAAATGAGAGCTTATGGTAGCAAAAACTAGATGGTGGCAGGAAAATATAATCTGCATTAGGCAGCGTATGTAAGGCTCAGATGTTGTAACAAATAATTCCAAAATAGCTTTGGATTATTAAAATAAAGGCTTATGATTACTCGAAGCTGTGCAGTGAAAGGATTGTCAGGAAGTTTCCACATAAGGATTCAGGCATGAGATCTTCCATTTAGCGTCTCTAATGATCTATATAACCTCCTTGTTCTCTCCATAATCTGGACTGAATAAAGGGAAATGACAGAGTGAGGATGGAATAAGTGACCAGAAGTGATCCGTGCCCCAGTGCCCCCAACTGACCACAATGCCCCGCAGAGTTGCACGGAACTCGGAAGCTCAGCTTTCTTCTGTGGTCTTCTGTGGCAGGAGGAAAACAAAGTGATTTCTCTTGGCTCAGCCTCACTTTGTCCATGTCTCATTTCCTGATGGTTAAGATATCACATTGCATCTCTCACCTCCCACCTTTAAGAATTCACTAGAGAAGTAGGAAGACGAGTCCTGGGAAGTTTATAGTAGGAACAGAAACCTCAGGTTTGTGTTTGATTTAATTTTGCCCTCCTGCTTAACCTCTCTGTGACCTTTAGCAAATGTATGTTTCTTGTCTGAGTCTCATTTTTGGAGCTGTGAAATGGGGGAGATAATAGCTTGTCTACTTTGGAAGGTCTAAGGAAACTCCATAAGTAGAAGTAAGTACACACTGTAAGATGTTAATTCTTTTACTGGGGCCTGAACTCACTGATGGGAATACAGAACGTACTCTGAGTCATGTGAAGAAACCATGAGTTTTGACTGGAAACATCCCTCTTGTTTTGCTGAAGCAACAAGGGAAAAAAAGCTGATACTTGGCTTGTTTGGCAGGAGCACAGCATGGAGAGGGACCGTCGGCACTGAGCTCACTTTCCCCAGCGGTCTGGCTCTGCACACTGCCATTGGCTGCATGGTGCATATTACTAGTAGGAGTTTTGCAATTCCACTGAAATCAGAAAATACATTGATATGTATTTCCTAACACTGTGGGTTCCGGCTGATGGGTTTAAACATACAAACAATGAAGGCTTTATTTTTAAATTTCTTTTAAGTAACATAAAATTTAGTTGGCAACTGGTCTTTATCCAATTGGAAGAAAAGGCAAACTTTGTTGTTGTTGTTGTTTTAATCTGCAACAAATGTATCAAAGAAACATGTTATTGTGTGCTTAGCAGAAAGCAAAGTTTAGAAACTTCATGACCAAAAACAAAAGATGCACTTCCTTTTTGCCTCCATGTGTCTTCTACAAACCCACCTTTCTCATCCACCCAGACCATTTCCATCACTGCCTTTCCACAGACCGGTTTTGAGGCTTGTGTATCTCCCAGCTTTCTTGTGCACAGATTTTTTTTTTTTAATTAAGTTCAATTAGCCAACATACAGTACATCACTAGTTTTTGATGTATCATTCAATGATTCATTAGTTGTATGTAACACCCAGTGCTCATCAGATTTTTTAATGCAAATATTAATCTTATTACAAACCCCTTTTTCAAGAGTCCTCACTTGTGTTAGGCCACCTACAGAATCCTAAAGTCTTATTTACGGCATCCAATGCTGTCAGAGAACAAACCCCACATATCTGTCTGGCTGCCTTTCCTACTCTTCCAACTCTGTCCCCCAAATACATGTGGCTGTTGATGGTTTGTTCAATTGGCCAGGCGTGCTCTGGGTTCTGTGCCACTGCGTACATCTTTCTACCTGCTGGAAATATCTACTTGTATGCTTGATAGACAACAAATTCCTATTCTCCTTTCAAGCCTCAGTTCATACTTCCGATGAAGTCACAGATCTCTCCAGGCTGATTTCTATAACCCCTCCCCACATATGGCATTCACAGAAGCCTTCATTAGAACAAACCCTCTACTGAGTAGCTCAGTGTAGAAATGCACATCTGATACTCCTGAACCATTAAGCCCCCAGAAGGCAGGGACCATGTTTTTTTTTTTTTTTTAATCCTTTGATCCCTAGTTTCTGCCACAGACCCAACACATAGTAGGTATTTTGTGAATGTTCATAAGCAGGAAGGAGGGTGTCTACAATTGAGGCCACGTGTGGACCACCTGTCTCATAAGCATCCTTCAGCGCTGCAATGGCAGGAGAGAGCCTCTCCGGTAACCCTGAGCCAGGCACCCCCTGCCCACATTAAGGAGAGGGACAGCACTCTTCTTCCATACTGCAGTAACTTGTACACAGAACTCAGCTTCTTTGAATTTAGTAAAAAGAATCAATATACCAAATTTAGCAAGAAGTAAAGACTTATAGAAGACTTTGTACAGGTGATAAAATAGAAGTTTACAATAAAAATTTTCTTTTAAAAAATTCTAAAATTCCCTTTCAACCAATTTCTATTTCCCAGAGCCTTTTCTACTTCTGCAGGGGTGCCCTTCAATGTTGCTTGTCTCTAGTTCTCCAGAATCACCCTCCCAAGGGACCTGCGGGTCCCCTCCACTTATTAGACCTGGACCCGGGGTGACCAATGACCCTGATTTGTAGGGGATGGGGTTTCCTGAGATGTGGAGTTCTCAGTACGAAACCTGGACTGCCCAGGGCAAACTGAGACAGTTGGTCACCCACCTCATTTCCTGAGAAGCAGATGTCAAGATGGGAATAAATATGCAAGGATTTTACTAGGGGAAACACCTGTGTAAGAAAGAAAGAAAGAAAGAAAGAAAGAAAGAAAGAAAGAAAGAAAGAAAGAAAGAAAGATGGGGAAGGCAGGAGACTGGGACCCAGAGAGAAGGTGGGGAGGGCTGTGGAAGCCACCTGAACTGCTAAGGAGTCCAGGAGGTTTTGCGTGTCCTCCAGCCGAAGCAGCCAAAGCAAGTCCCCCAGGAAGAGCCCCTCCTGTCATCGGCAGGGAGTAGCCTTGGGAAGCCTGGCCTTGCACAGGTGCAAGGTTTATGGACAGCCCATGCTGTCTGCCCAGGTGTGTGGTGCAGGAACCCCAGACAGCCTTAACTGGCCTTTCAGTGTGTCCCTCAGCCCTGTCCAAGGGGGCTTCGCAATGGACAACAGCAGTAACTAACTTCTTCCTGGTTGTGTTCCTTCCTTCTCTTCCTCTCTCCCTATCTCCCTCCCTTTTTCTTTCCTTGCTTCTTTTTTCTTTTCTTCCTTCTTTCTTTTCTTCCACTTACTTTACATCACTGATTCATTTTTTTTATCCTTAGAACAACTAATAATCTTACCAGCTGGCAATTATTACTTTTATTATTTAATTATTACTGCGTTATTATCATTTCTGGGGAGGAAAACCAATGTTCAGAAAGTGAAATACAGCTATACAGAGCCTAAATCCTAGACTTCTCCCTTTGGAAAGGAAATGTCTCCAGCACATCTGCATATCCACTAGGAGAATGGGAGCTCTAGAGCTCAGAGCCCCCTAAGGAAGGGTTACGGGGAAAAGGGAGGGAGAAGAGAAATAAAACAACAAGAGGAATAAAAGGCAAACCCTTGTCTTTCTACCATGTGCTGTCCTAGCTCCTGACTGTCCGTCAAATAATGCAACACAGCCCTGGGATTCTCGTACCAAATCTTGCTCTGGGCTGTCGAGGGCTTCCGCTGGTGGCTCTTCTCTAGGACATATGCTCAGGGATAAGAGCTAACCT
This sequence comes from Lontra canadensis, assembly GCF_010015895.1. Lineage (NCBI taxonomy): Eukaryota > Metazoa > Chordata > Mammalia > Carnivora > Mustelidae > Lontra > Lontra canadensis. The sequence continues at coordinate 4,102,728 of NW_022631026.1, forward strand.
CAGGGCAGGATAAAAACCAGATTAGAACTCCACACTTCAGGTCCTCAGTAACTGTCCCCTGTAACTAGAAAACACAGGTTTGGGGGGAAGAGAAGCTCTTTCCCAGACAATTCCCAAATGGAGATTACTTCAGGGTCTTTTCCAGATTCCAGATAGCAATAGAGATCAAGTTTAATTTCTGAAGTCCAGGAAAATCAAGTAATAACTATCATGGTAAAGAACATATGCATTTTGGGGTCACCTGGGTGGCTCAGTGGGTTAAGCCTCTGTCTTCAGCTCAGGTCATGATCCAAGGGTCCTGGGATTGAGCCCCACATCAGGCTCCCTGCTGAGCAGGGAGTCTGCTTCTCCCTCTGGTTCCCTCTCCCCTCTCTCTTTCTCTGTCAAATAAGTAAAATCTTTTAAAAAATAAAAGTGAATTTAAAGTTGTACCCAAGGGTTTTGGGTTTGTTGTTGTTGTTGTTGTTTGTTTGTTTTTGTTGTGTTTTGTTTTGTGATAACTTGTGATGGTTATTATTCTGGGTCAGTTGGGCTCAACCTCAGTGCTCACTTAGTTTCCGTGTGGCTACACACAGGTGGGTCACAGATGTGGCTACCATCTTCAACCAGTTGACTTTAAGTAAAGAAAACTTTCCTCTGTAATGTGAGTGGGTGTCGTCCAATCCCTTGAAGGAACTTAAAAGCAAAAACTGAGGTTTCCCACAGAAGAAGACATTCTGCCTTAGGACCGCAGCCCCCACTCTCCCCTGAACTTCCAGCGGGTGGTCTTGCTCTACAAATTCAAGACTTGCCAACCCCCACCATCATACGAGCCAGTTCCTTGAACTAAGTCTCTTACTGTACAAGCGTGAGTGCACACATGCACATGTCTGTGGCCTATAGTAAGAGTAGATTACATATTTGGCTAAAAAAATTATATTAAAAATATATATATTTTTTAAATACACTTTAACCCTACCCCAAGAGTTAACAAAATCAACATTCAGGAAATTTTATTTATTTGTTTATTTAGAGGGAGAGCACATGAGTGGGGGAAGGGATGGAGGGAGAGGGAGAGAGAGAATCCTAAGCAGGGTCCCAGCTGAACAAAGAGCCTGATGAGGACTCAATCTCAGGACTCTGAAATCCTGACCTGAGCCCAAACCAAGAGTCAGATGCTTAACCGACTGAGACACCCAGGTGCCCCAACATTCAGGAAGATTTAGTTACTAAAGCTAGAAAGACCCTGAGAAATCATCAGCTCCAGCCCGTCACCATATGCAGGTGAGCTCACAAGGTCATCATTGCCCACCTGAGACCACACCCCATCCAGTCTGACTGTCCCTCACTAGTACTGTGGCCCTGAGTACTAGTATTGGTACTAGTACTGTGGCCCTGAGTACTAGTACTGGTACTACTACGGTGGCCCTGAGTACTAGTACTGATACTAGTACTGTGGCCCTGGGTACTAGTACTGGTACTAGTACTGTGGCCCTGGGTACTAGTACTGGTACTAGTACTGTGGCTCCCGAGTCTAAAACAGAGCACTGCTGTTCTATTGGAAAAGTACACAGTAGCCCCATCTCTCTGTCAGTAACAGAACGCATTGGGCCTCCATTCATCAGAAAGACCTGTTCCCAGCAAGATTTCTGTCCAGCAGGAGAAAATACAGGGGACCTCTGAGCTCTAGTCACAAACACACTTTTCCTTTTCAAATCTATATAACATGGGCAAAGAAAATTGATGTGGCAAATTCCTCTGCCCAGAGAAGAATAAGTGTGCATCCCATTAAAGTATTTTTTTCTTCATATCTAAAAAACACTTAGAGACTGATTTATTCTGCTCAAGCTATTATAACAAAGTACCGTCGATGTGTTTTATAAACAACAGAAATTGATTTCTCATATTCTGGAGGGTGGAAAGTCTAAGATCAAGGCGTTGGCAGCCCTAGTGTCTGGTGAGGGCTCAGCGCCTGGTTCACTGACTGCTGGACTGCTGTTTGCTGGCTGGCTGTGTCCTTGCAGAAGGGAAGGGGCAAGGCAGCATCTACAAGGCAGCTCATCCCATTAATGGGACTAATGACCCCCTGAAGGCCCCATCTCCTAATATCCTCACATTAGGGGCTAAGTTCTCAACATATCAATGTTGGGAGAACGCAAACATTCCATCTGTAGTAGGGAGCATCAAATATTCAAACCTCCGAATACACAAGTGGAGATAGATTGAGATTCAGATCCATTTTGTCTATGCAGTTCGCCACCTTCAATGATTTCATTGTGTTGCTTCCCAAGACAGAGCAACATCTGGGCCGCTGAAGAATTCTCCTCAGGAGGTGACCTCCACGCCCCCAAATCCTGCTGGCTGCACAAAGCCCTCGCGCCTTTGTGACCATTGCTCCAAATGGGTTGTGTGTAGCTGTGCCGAGGAACGGGAGCCTCCAGGAACGGTCAGGAGAAAATGAGAGCTGCCTTCAAAATGATGAAAAATCGTTTTACTTGGCAAAATTCTCACTCCACACGGGTAGGGTCGCCCTTTGTGCTGCATCATCCACGGTGAACTTTGAGAAAGCTTGGAAGACAGCTCTGTCCGGGAGCACGCCGCATCATCTTCTGACTCTATAATTACACTCTGAAGTTCCCACATCCTTTGCCATTAAAGAAACATCACACCCTCTGACGGTGTCTGCTGGCCTCTTTCCATCACGCGTATCACCCCCCGAATGTGACAACCACACAGTGGATGCTGTGGGGGACTGTTAGCAAATATTGTGAAGGAGCTGGGGTGGAGTGGCTTTGACGAGCTTCTAGCGGGCAGATGTTTTCCTTCACCGGCTCTGGTTTCTTTCACCTGTGAGTCATCGGCTAGTACTCGACCTTTGCACCTTCAGACTCAGACGGTTCCTTTCTTCCTTTAGCAGCTCTACGTTCTTTCAGGTTTCTTAACTCTCTGCAGATATTATTTCTGCTTTTCCGAGAAGTATTCAATCCCGTGGTTACGGGGGCATAAAGATATGCTGAGGAGGCAGAAGCCAACTGATTGCAAATAAGGCAGTGGTCCAGGCGGGGGTAGTGCTCCCATCCACAGCAGAACCCTGCTGAGGAGAAGGCGAAACACTAGCCAACTGTGTCCATCTCATCTTGCCCATGACCCTGACATACTGAAAGCAGGTTTGGTGCAGTGGGAAGGGCACTAAACTTACAATCACGAAATCTGGCCAGAAACCTTTGAAATGTACAAAGTGAATCTCAGTTTTCTCATCTATAAAATGGAAATGATACCAACTTTATAGGACAGTTGTGGGAATATGAAGCTTTTGTGCAATGCCAAGTTTATATATAAAATGACACGTTAGTATTATTTTTATTGTCAATAAAAGCATATTTTCAATAACCTCAAAGTTGGGATTTGATTCTGGGTCTTTTTGGGAAAAGCTTTCCGTATCCCTGGATCTTCCTTGCTTGTGCAGTAAAATAACACAGAGTAGAAGAGAGAGGTGTTCAGTAACATTTCCAGCCAACTATTCCATGACACTGTGATATTACCAAGCCCTATTAAACATGGAAATTCCAGGGAGATATTATAAAAATATGCAAATTATGCAAAAAGACACAAAGAACAGAAAAATAGAAAAGCTACAATATTAGTAGTTGCAATGCTTATAATAAGTATTGATACATGCTAGTAACAAGTTGTCAGCAGTAGTAAATACTACATAGGATTTGCCCCTACTGTGCAAAAAAATTCTTTTTTTTCCCCACAAACTATAGATGATTCTCATAGAAAATAGTGTGAACAAATGAGGATTTGGGGGTAATATGGCTTTGTAGAAATCAAAGCAAAAGTTTTCAGTGTGATAATTGCATGAATATTAATATGCATTCAGTTAGTATGATTCTGTTTTGTTTTGTTTTGAAAATAAATAGTGCATCCTGGGATCACAGTACATTCAGTTGAACACACATTTATTGAATGCGTGCTAGATGCTGAGAACTGTTCTACATCCTGGGGCTGTGAAGATGAACAGACAAGGTTCCTGACTTCGTTCAATCTTGTTGCACGTTCATTGTCCTGTCTTCTTTATCCTGTGGAACCAATCAATGATCTACCAAATATTTCGGGGTATCTACCATGTATCAAATTCTATGATGGACAATCAAGAATATAAGTTTCATTTTATTCATGCTACTGTAACACAGTGCCATGACTGCGTAGTTTAGAAACAACAGAAATTCATTTCTTACAGTTCTGGAGGCTGGGAGTTCAAGCTCAAAGGACCAGCAGCTTCCAGGTCAGCTGAGGTTCAATTCCTGATTCACAGATGTTCATCTGCTGTGTCCTCGCATGTAGGAAGGAGAGAGAAGGAATTCTTTAGAGTCTTTTTTATAAAGGCACTAGTCCCATCATGAGGACTCCTTCCTCATGACCTAAACACTTCCCAAAGGCACCACTTCCTAAAACCATAACATCAGGGGTTAAGATCTCAACATATGAATTTTAGAGGGAGACAAAAACATTCCATCCATAATAGTAGGTATCATATGGTTCCAATGATCAAGAAACTTATAATCAAGTTGGTTGCACCAAAAGTTAAGAAAGAACGAGAGCATTATTTCATAAAATTATAATATTGCAGTAACCTAAATAAGATTAGTTAGTTAGTAAGTAAGAATTTTAAGAAAGAGTTACAAACCAGTTTACATAGGAGTTGATCCATGATGGCTGGGTCCTTCAACATTTGGCAGTAAAATATCTCCAAAATATAATTTTTCATGTTCCCTTGTCACTGTGACATTCTTAAGATATGTTATATACCCAAGAATATGAGCATACTTCCATCAAACAGCAGAAATATATATGTAAAGCTCTAATCCTGTAAATAGCATTTCACAAATTAATTCAAAAAGTCTGAAACTGTTTTCAATCAAGAGAAAATATACTTCTGCATTGAGAGAGATTTTCTAAATTATCAATCAGAAAATAGACCCATGCTAATTTATGGTTAGTATTCAAATGAAAGATATAATCAGCATAAGGCTAATTCTATGTCAATATGTATTAATTATCCTTCCAACCGTGTGTAGAAAAGCACGTTTGTTTGATAGGTATGAAAATTATGTACTTAATCATGTCCATGATGACTAATTCTAAATTGAATTTGGTGGGTATAGTCAGCAAATTTTATTTTATATTTTTAATGAAGAAAACTTAGGTGAAGTATCATCTTTGAGGCTGACAATGAATCCACAAAGTAGAGATAATATAGCCCCAAGTTTGTGTTATCAACTGAATTATGGGCTTCTTATTATGAAATATGGCTTTTTGAATATTTAGAAATCACCACATCTTACCATTAAACAATATGGAAATGAAAAAATGAAATGAAAATATGGAAATGAAAATGAATGTTTACAACTAGTGTTTATTTGGTAGCAACTATGTTTAAGGCATTCATTCCAGGTACTTGGGATATGAGAGACAAATATCCTCTTTTTGAGGGACATAGATTTGAATGATAATAGATTTGAATGATAGGAGCTAGATAAAAATAAATACATCTGTGACTTGTCATCTGTGCTAGGGGCTATAAGAAAAATGAATGTAAATAAGGGAAACAGAGAGGGACACAATGGACATGCTTTTATTTAGGGCACTCTGTATTGGCATTTTTCATGAAGCAGAATTTGAGAACAAAGCATTTGAGGGAGCAGGCCACTGAGACATTCTTGAGCAACTGCAAGGAAACCAGGACAGGCGATTCCAGTGAGCAGAGTGGGGGCTGGGATGGAAGGGATGGGGCAGCCTGGGGCCAGGCAGCTGAGAGAGGCCCTGTAGGACTCTGAGTATTGGATCTGGGTGAGAACAGGACCACTGTCATGTTTTGAGGATTAAAACAGCTGCAGCTGACCATTTTTCCTGGAAAACAATCTTTGATGGGAAGGGACAGGAGTCCACTGGAGCCCAGTTGAAAGGTTATCGTACTAGTCAAGACAGGAGACAATGATTGGGTGACGATTTAGTGGGGAAAGGGCTGAGGGAGGATCATAATCTCAATATGTTTTGCAAGTAAATATATGGCTGGGGTGTGCCGACAGCCCGCACAAGGTGAATGACAGAGGAGTGCGGACAGCTCCAGGCTTTGGGTACTGATGCTGCTTGCGGAGGTGTACGGGACTGACAGGTGTGAAGCGTGGGTTGGCAGTGGGGTTGGGCCAAACATCCACATGTGTTCAGTTCCAGAGATCGAGGAAGAGCCAAGGGGGATGGTCAGGTATGCAAAATCTGGAGCCTCAGGAATGAAATAAGGTAAAAGATATAAATTTGTGCATTTTCAGCATATCTGATAATATCTAAAGTCATGAGACTAGGTATTCAAATACGGAACAACATTTCCTTTTCTTTTCTGAAAGTATTTTTCAAAACTCCATATTATAATGTGCATTCCCTTACGGGTAATATTGGTCATATCCGTGGTAAAAGAAACATCTATCTTAACTCTCAAAACCATATTTTAAATTTATTTGCAATATTCTGTTATGCAAATAACACTGTGATAGCCTTAACAGAAATTATTTAAAAGTAAAAGAGAAAATGTAACACCAAAAAAAAACCACCACAAATTATTCCTTCTACATAACCTTGTATATATTTTTTTTCTGAGTTTTAAGTCATTCTTTTGATAAAATTATTTATTTTGCTGTTGTTGGCATTTGTATCTTAAGCATTAGCCATAATTATATAAGACTGCTTTGTGTTGACCACATTTTAGCTTCATGAATCATGAAGGAAATATGTCATAATCTGCTTGATCTTTATTCAAATGCCGCATTATAAATTGCTTAGAAGAGTGTCAACAGATACGTTTGGGGGCCATTCCAGAGGATAGCATGCAAATATCAGCAGTATGGCTTTGTGATGTTTTACTTGATGTGTCAACCTGACTGGACCACAGTATGCCCAGATATTTGGTTAAAAATTGTTTCTGGGTATGTTTGCAAGGATGCTTTTGAGTGAAATTAGCATTTTAGTCAGCGGACTCAGCGAAGCTGATTGCGCTTCTGCATGTGAGACGCCTGGGCCAATTCACTGAGGGTCCCATCGGAACAAAAAATGAAAGAAGGGAGAATTTGCCCCTTCTTCTGATGAATATTTGAGCTGGGATGCCCATGGGTCTTCTCTTGCCTTAAGACTATGATTTACACCATTGGTTCTGAAGATTCTCCAGCCTCGAGTTCAAACTAAGTTACACCACTCAGTTTGCAGTTTTCTGGGTTTCTTTCTTGAAGTCCTGGAAAAAGGGACTTTTACAACCTTTTAAACTGTGTGAACAAATTTTTCACAATAAACCTTTTCATATCCATAAAATTGATTCTGTTTCTCTGGAAAGCCCTAACACCAGCCATCACTGAGCAGAGACATAAGAGGTGAAACTGTGTATCTATATGTACTGTACAAACTTCTTCACCAGTAGAAAGCATGGTGATGAGACGTGACCAGCAGTCACCAGTCCTGTGTCTGCCATCCACTGGCTCTGTGATTCCGAGCAAATCACTGCACCTTCTCACCTTCTGCACTTAAAAAAGGAAGGCCATCACATCATCTGTTTCAATATTTCATTAAACAAATAAATATGGGAACACCGGATGTGAAGAAAAAGGGAAAACCGAAAGCAGGTCCTAGAGTGATTTAGTTCATTCATTCTTAGTGGAATTTAGTAGAAAATTTCTGCATTGTTTGAGAAATCAGTGAAGACTCCTCCCCCCCCAAGAAGAATGATTTGAGAACACTAAATTATACAACCTTTAGGATAATGTTTTCTTCTCAAATGTAGTGCATCAAGATTTTAAGATGTTGTGTAGTAAGTCTCAGTAATTAAGGATAAAGACTTTGTATCAAAGGACCAGGGTTGAGAGACCCATTGTCCACAAGCAGGTACGAGTCACCATGACCTTCACATGGACCAGCAGAAGGGTGAGTACTGGCTGTGCCCAGAAATTTAGCTCTTTCTTCTCTAATAAATGAAGAAGAAATGATGGGTAAAGTGACATCTAGTTCTTTACATAATAATTTTTTTCATTCCAAATAGACAAATGTGTCTCAAGCCATAGTAGTACAGTAGATATCACCAAGCTCAGAGGAATTCAGTGTTTGTGAGCTAGTGTTTCTCACAGACATCTCTCTTCATTAATCTGACAGTCCTCAAATCTTTTTAATTGCAGATATGTTTCCTTTAAAAAAAGGAGAAAGTTATTGAATCTTCTCTATGCTTGAGGAGGAAGGTGAGGAAGTCTCCAGAGCAAAGAAGGAAGCCTCTTCTGCCCCATCATTCCCAGGCAATGCTTCCACTGACTGACAGTGTGAAGAAAAGTTTTCACTCTCTTGGAAGCCACTCAACTTTCACTGAGTTTTTCTGCCAATGGTTGAAAAAAAAAAAATCTGAAGAAGGTTTAATTCTCCTCTCATAGATGATACAGTGTAGTAGAAAATGGTTCCTTCCACAGCATCAGTGTCAACATCGCCCTAGAGGAACATGACCAGAATGTTCTAGTTCAATATTCTGGCTTCCCATCAGACTTTTATCTTAGCTCAAACTTACTCAACACATAAGTATTCTTTTCCTTTGAAAATCCCTCCTTTATGACAGTGTTTTGTTTTTGTTTTGTTTGTAATGGGACGTAACTTTTAAATTTCTTTTTGGGTTGATTCAAACACATTCATATTTATGTTATGTGGCAACAGGAAACATGAACTTCATGTAACTTAAGATGGAGTTAAGTAAATAAGACAATTTATTCCTCAATGAATCCCAAATATAACAGAACTATTTGTTTTGTTAAAATTATCTATATTACACCAATCCTAAGTTTCTTGAAATCATTTGGTCAGAAAACTATCGGAAAAGGTAACTTATCCAACTGCTCATTACATGGGAGTCCATTTTTAGAGTGGCCCTATTTCAACTGTTTTCAATTCCTTTGATTTTTAAGTCTTGTGGTCTTTTAATTGATATGCTGAATTGAGCCTTTTTGAATGTCAGTAGAATGAAAATCTTTAGCAAATCCAAATTCAATCCAATTCTCCCCGCCTTCTGCTTCCAGAAGTTAATTCTTATGCTCTCGATAGCTCCCTCTTAATCAGCATCAGGAAATCTGTCCATACGGTTGTCAGGAGGATTCAGCTTCAAGGAAATGTTTGAGGAGGAGGGGGTGACAGAAGGAGAGTCCAAAATAAGTGCACAGTGAGTAATAATTACAGGCAAAAAATATATGTATATACATTTCGAAACCTGTATGTACTTGCAAAATTTCATTTTGGAAAGAAAAGCCTATCAAAGCATATCATTTTAATTATACTTCTATTACCAGGGGACTCTGAAAGTGTATATTAAATTAATGGAATGGATTGCCTTGGTTCCACAGTGGTTATTAGCAGGAAGAGCTCCCAGTTTTCTTATTATGTACATCACTAACTTTAATTGCATTAGGCTGAGCTGGGAGAGCTATTTTTAGGAAATATTTCATCCACAAAACAATTTCTGTTGGCTGTTTGCCTACTACAGCTCTGGGGCTGAGGTCTCTTTCATAAATGTGAACTTCTTATTTCTGTCAGTCAGGCTTTAGCACACACTACCTTATGGAAACTACCCAAAATGTCTCTGGCCCTCAAGTTCCTGCAAGGACCTCTGAAGCATGATACTGGGGTTTCCTCTGTGGGCAGGCAATGGCAGGTGTGTGGTCACGGAACGTGGATGTGTGCACTCCATGAACGATGTCAGCACACAGAACGGGGGACGACACACCTGGGGTTTCTGCAGATAGGGGAGATCACTGCCTGCTGACTCCAGAGTATGAATATTTTATAAAATAAAAAAAGCACAGGGTAAATTAAGCTTTAGCGGTTTGTGCCCAGTAACACGCTAAATCTGTCCTCAGATCACTGCTGAACTCCATGACGGTAAGTACAGGACCATTCATTAATGTCATAATATTTCTGGTGCCAAGGTCTTGAACAGACCTTAGGAATTATAAAATTGAGAGATAGTTAAGAAACTATTACTCCAAGCCCTCCTCTTGATATATAAGTCCACTGAGAGCAACTGACACAACATTTAAGAAGTAAAATTTGACTACATCTGTATCTTTGGGGTAAATATCCAGTAGTGAAATTGCAGGGTCATAGGGAAGCTCTATTTTTAATTTCTTGAGGAATCTCCACACTGTTCTCCAAAGTGGCTGCACCAACTTGCATTCCCACCAACAGTGTAAGAGGGTTCCCCTTTCTCCACATCCTCTCCAACACATGTTGTTTCCTGTCTTGCTAATTTTGGCCATTCTAACTGGTGTAAGGTGGTATCTCAATGTGGTTTTAATTTGAATTTCCCTGATGGCTAGTGATAATGAACATTTTTTCATGTGTCTGATAGCCATTTGTATGTCTTCATTGTATGTCTGTTCATATCTTCTGCCCATTTTTTAATATGATTGTCTGTTTTGTGTGTGTTGAGTTTGAGGAGTTCTTTATAGATCCTGTATATCAACCTTTTGTCTGTACTGTCATTTGCAAATATCTTCTCCCATTCCGTGGGTTGCCTCTTTGTTTTGTTGACTGTTTCCTTTGTTGTGCAGAAGCTTTTGATCTTGATGAAGTCCCAAAAGTTACCCCAAAGATACAGATGTAGTGAAAAGAAGGGCCATCTGTACCCCAATGTTTATAGCAGCAATGGCCACGGTCGCCAAACTGTGGAAAGAACCAAGATGCCCTTCAACGGATGAATGGATAAGGAAGATGTAGTCCATATACACTATGGAGTATGATGCCTCTATCAGAAAGGATGAATACCCAACTTTTGTAGCAACATGGATGGGACTGGAAGAGATTATGCTGAGTGAAATAAGTCAAGCAGAGAGAGTCAATTATCATATGGTTTCACTTATTTGTGGAGCATAACAAATAGCATGGAGGACAAGGGGCGATGGAGAGAAGGGAGTTGAGGGAAATTGGAAGGGAGGTGAACCATGAGAGACTATGGACTCTGAAAAACAATCTGAGGGTTTTGAAGGGGTGGGGGGTGGGAGGTTGGGGGAACCAGGTGGTGGGTATTAGAGAGGGCACGGATTGCATGGAGCACTGGGTGTGGTGTAAAAATAATGAATACTGTTATGCTGAAAAGAAATAAATTAAAAAAAAAGAAGTAAAATTTGACAGTCTCTCAAAGTGTAAGAAATCCACAGCTTCAACCCAGCAAATCACCCACCATAAACATATCTACATACATGTGCATCATATCAACCCAGATAAGCCTAACACTGCTATAATTAGGAAAAATATGAAATAATATGGATACTTCTAATAAGGAATACCTAAATACATTATGGTGTACTCAAACTATAAAACATCATGCAGTTTAAAAAAAAATGGTACAGATCATATACATTATTAAAAGGCCTCCAATATATATAAATCAAAAAACAGTAATTCATAGTATATAGATTATAACCCTATAATATAAAATAAACTAGACAATGTAATTTATAAATTTTGTAATGTATGGACATACCTAGATTTCATTTATGTGAAATTTACATCATGTTTCTATACATACTTTACATATATGGAAGTAAATTTTGTGTGTGTGTATATGTATAACTACGTATACATACATACACATGCACGTAACATTAAGGAAGTTTGAACAATAAACTTTTAAAGAGATGAAAAACGAGTTTTAAGAAAGTGTGATGGATATGGATATTACAATTTTTCAATATTCATTTATGTGTTTTTATTTTACCCATAATAACTATGTATTCATAATTTACTTGTGTAACTGAAATACATATATATATATATATATATATATATATATAAAAGAAACTAGAACCAAAAGAAGCTCATTGCATGCCCACGTCACTCCACTAATTTGTGGAAGTCAAAATAAGATAAAGAAGGGATGAGATTCCTGGAATAAAATCCTTAAACATTACAGATCTTAGCACTGAGAGGGACCTGAAAGTGAATGGCAGTAGCAGAGCCTTATTTAGTACTTACTGTATTCAAGGCACTGCTTCAATGTTTTATGCATAATAATGCATTTAATCCTCAAAACAGCCACATTACACAGTAGCTGTGATTATCCTTTCGATAACATATTTGCAATACGGCCACCATAATCCCCTCCCTACACGCATGCCCTATAATGACTCCCTGTAACGGACTCTGAGTTTGGCTTTGGTGAACTGCACAAAGACATGTCACCTGAGCAGAAGCTCGAAGAATGAAGAAGTAGAAGAAGAGGGAGGTGAACGCCTGTGTGCTGCGGCTGCCAGGACCCTTCCACAAGCAGGTGCATGAGCCTGGACCAGCACCTTGGAGGAAGAGAGACCACATAAGGGGAGCTCCTGGCTGAGCTGGCATCCCAGCTGTGACCTTAGCCATGGGGAGGAGGTCCTCCCAGACCCCAGCCTCAAGCCTGCCCATGAACACAGCCTCTATTTCAGAGATGACAAAACTGAGGTCACATAATACGTAAACAGCAGAAGTAGCAGAAGTAGGAACATTCGTTCCCAGAGTCTAGACTCTTCATCACTGAGCTGTTTATCTGATTGGCACTCCCAGTAGGGCAGGAAAGAAGTATCCATGCAGCAGCAGGAAGTGGGTGTGTCCCCAAGAGGGAGCAGCAGTGTCACAGGTGGGAGAGAGGTCTCTGAAGAGTAAGAAGTGGGAATATTTATGTGCCTCTATTTGTGTTTTTCTGCTGGCTTCTTACTTCTTTTCTGCTGTGGACTGAATGCTTGTGTACCTCCAAAATTCATATGTTGAAATCCTAATCCCTAGTGTAATGGTTTCAGGATGAGGAGCTTTTGGGAGGTGCTGAGGGTGGGACACCCCCCCCCAAAAAAAAAGGATTAGAATCCTTTTAAAAGACCTCAGGAGCACCTGGCTGGCATAGTCTGTAAAGTGTCTGGCTTGATTTTGGCTCAAATCATGATCTTAGGGCGGTGAGATTGAGCCCTGTGTCAGGTTCTGTCTATTTGAGATTCCCTCCCTCTCTCTCTGCCCCTCTTCCTACCACTCTCTCTTCTTTCTCTAAAATAATAAATAAATAAATCTTTAAAAAAATAAAATAATAAACTAGAAGGACCACAGAGATCTTGTTCACTCTTCCTATCATGTGAGGACACAACAAGAAGGCAGCCCTTGGCAACCCAAAAGGGACTCTCACAGCAACCTGACTCTGCTGGCACTACTGTCTTGGATTTCCTGACTCCAGAGGTCTGAGGAATAAATGTCAGATGTCTATAAGCCACTCAATTTGTGGGGCTTTGTTAGCCAGCCCACCTAAGACATCTTGAAGTTAAAATGCACTGTTTCTTGAAGGCTCATCTGAAGACCAGCCGGCCATGTGATTTTGAGAGAGGGTTGGTGGCAGAGTCCATGAGGACACATTACTAGCTGGCAGTCCCTGGAGTGAAGCTGGTGGGAAGAATTTTAGAGCATCGCCTACCAGGGCATTACAATGACAGGAGCCTGTGGCCATTAGTAGGCTGTGTCCATCAGTCAACAGTCTCCTCCACTTCTGGCCTGCTCTCATCCTCACCCATCTGTCTCCTCTGGCCAGTTCCCCATATGCTCTCATTTATCCATGACTTCCTCATAAACCAGTTCTCCCTCCTGTCCTTAACAAGAACACAGATATTCTAGATGCAGAATGCTAGCATTGAAAATCTTACTCAAAACTGATTTCATTCTGCTACATCATTTTCAAGATAAGTAAACTGAAATCCAAATAAAGAAAATTATTTGGTGTCAGTTTGGCGTCTGTGGTGTCAGGGGGCACCCCTCTGTCTCTGCTTTCAGTGCTCAGCAAGGAAAAGACTAGCAAGCTGGGGCCAGAGGGCAGGAGTCCTGATTCTGAGTCCATTGAGGCTGACTCTGCCCCCCACCCACATCTCATGATAATGCTTTATTGTGAGAGGCAGTGGCTTAAACTCAAGCCCTGGCTTTCCTGGATGTAGATCTTCCTTCCTTCCTTCTGCCTTCCCTCCCTCTCCTCCACTTCCTCTTTCTTCTCTTCCTCTTCTCACATAGATCTGGAAGGCTCCTTCCATAGATCTGGAAGACACCATCTCTTCTAATGAGTCCACAACAGACTTTGGAATTAGCCTTCTTAGAGTCTTACTAAGCAATGGGATGGAATTCTGGTGGTGGGACTTCTTTGGGTGTTTTTGAGGACTTCTTCAAGTGTTAGGTCAATAGAGGAGATGCCCTTTGTGGAGCAGACACATTACACGGTGCTTTTCTACCTTGTCGGTGCATAGGGTCTTTATCAAGGATCAGTTGGTCTGAATAGGCAACGAGGCAGCCGCTCCAATACTCAAGCATGTGAAGATATCGCTGAGCATACAATTAAGAGAGACCCGGAACAGAGGAGAAGGTTCAGACCATCCCCACTGCCTTCAGGGAGCATGGGAAACCAAAGGAGTTTCTCAGAACAAAACTCAAACCCTGGCATTTGGAAACAGAATTGTCTCCCGTGGGAAACTGTACTGAAACCAAGACTAATGATAATGAGTCATCAACACCTACCATGGATCAGACTCTGGACTTGATGCTTTAATAATAAGCACAGAAATGAGAATAACAGTGTACACTTATGGAGAAAAGGAGCTAGTGTGATAATTGCCTTACTCACATCTACATCAGAAGTGTGGAGTTGTGTCTACAGTTGACCTGGTAAAATGCCTGAGCCCCTACACACCAGATAAAAGTGCATGAATGCACATGTGTGTGTATGCTTGTGTGTGTGTGTGTGTGTGTGTGTGTGTGTTTGCAGCCTACGCCACTGTAATAATTTAAGCAGTATTTATTATAGGTGGTACTCAGTGGTTGGGCCCAGTGTCTCCTGGTCCCCCTCCTGCCACATTTTCTCTACATTCCTATCCGAGAGACTCTGAATGGGAATTACATGACATTAGGTTCCAGGGCTGGCCCTTAGTGTGCCTAGGTTTATGACCATGGAGGTGCAGCCCAAATGTATAGCTGAAGTTTTCATGCTGCTTTCTAGAAATTAGGGAGCTGCTAAGACAAAGTCTTAATGGAAATTTAAACTTAAACATTGTTCTGAGCTTTTGGCTTAATTATCAACTGAAATGAGAGAAAGTAGTCCTCAGGTTCAGGAATTTTATCCCCATCCCACCCAGATGAATCTAGAAGGCCATATTCCCGTGACACATGGTGCCTTGGTTTTTCTTTCTGCTCCTCCAAGAGAGGCTGAATTTCTTTACCCGTTTCTTGTATGGAATGATTCTTTCACCATGCTGCTTATTCTATGGCAGGTACAGAGTGACATCCTCTGTGCCTGACATCGGGGAGTCTAACACTCAGTCATACAGCTCCCCCTGTGTAGTCTCCTTCACACACTGCATGTATAGGAATTCCATTTTGGGTCTTCCTGACTTGTTTTGCAAACCACAGTGCAGGGTTTAAACTTACTGATTTTTATGTGACCCTCTAAAACTCCTAAAATGTGTTCATATGGTCTCATATCAAGTCAAATCTTCTCCTTGCTCTGTATTTCTGTAATGGGGGGGTGTTAAATGCAGGTCCCAATATCTAAACTGGTTAATTGCATCTTATTTGGTTTATCCATTGTCCTGGCCAACTAATAACTTTCTCGGTCCTGATACTTTTGTATTTCCTTATATCACAACTCAAGGAACTGGTTAAAAACTGGATAGGGTTTTGTTCAGTTTAAGACACCGAGTAAATACAACTTCAACTTCTTTGACCGCCTTATGAAAAAACTGTCAGTAGACAGACAGCTCCTATGAGACTAATTTCCCATTTCTGCCTAGTTAGGAGCATAGCCGGCTTCTCACTTCATTTCCGCTGGGGAACATTGCTTTGTTCTCACTGTATACATTTTGCACAGTTTTTTTGTTTGTTTGTTTGTTTTCCCAGAGATAAAAATTGACAGAGATGTCAATTTGTGTTTTGTAATGAAAAATCTGTCAATGCCCCGGATCAATGACATCCTATGTAAAGAAAATGTAATTAGGCATATCCAACAGAAATAATGATAAATGTATACTGATTTTTACTCCAAATTAACATAATAATTAATATTTACCACATACTTTACACTACATTCATTCTTTAACTTGATAAGCATAGCAGTGTTTGATAATTTGTAAGAAGGCGCTACTATCCTGATATACATTTACAGGATGATGTCACATAGATTGTTAATTGTCATGGAAAAGTTTCAATGGAGGAACATCTTGTTCATGAAACTGAGCCAAATATTCTTCCTCCAAATGAGAAAAATTTTTGAAGACTTAAGCCAAAAAAGTTATTAAATTAATGGAAGCACAATAAGCATTCCAATTAAAATTATTTTTAATCGTGTATTGCTTAAGTGATATGTATTTACATATAAGAAGAGATCGATGTAAAAACTAAAAAAAGAAAAAAAGATAACATAAATACATCCAGTACAAGTCCCCAGTTTAAGACAAAGTAGACTTGTGGTGAAAAAAACACTACTAGAAAATAAGGAGGACGTTCCAATATGGTCATAGAGTCAAATCAGTATGAAGACACAACAGCTCTAAATGTGTATGTGCTTAATAACCCAGCTTCAAAATATGTACGGCAATAGTTGATAACAAATCTAGGGTCACAACTAGAGATTCTGACAAACTTCTATAGCCATGAAATGATCAACTCCTGCCATATGCATCAACACAGAAGACATTCAGAAATATATTAAGTCAATACCTCCATAGCATATAATTTCTTTTACATAAAGTTCAAAAAATAAAATAAGATGAAATTGGAGATGGAGACAAACAATAAGATATGGTTAACTTCGGGAAACTGAGGATTGCTATAGGGGAAGGGGTGCAGGGATGGGACAATGGGGTGGTGGGAATTAGTGCATTTGATGGACTGAGAACTTGGTGTTTATACAACTGATGAATCGCTGAACTCTACCTTTGAAACTAATAATATAATATAAGTTAATTAATTGACTTTAAATAAAATGAAATTTAAAAAAAAACAGGCGAGTCCCATCTATTTTGATTGAAGTTAAGATTGTGGTTTCCTTTGGAGAAGAGGTAAGGAGGGACCCAGAGGCAGTCCTAGAGATCTGTGGTCCTCTCACTTTTGTATTTCTAGATCTAGCGATGTCTGCATCATGAAGATCTATCAAGCTGCAAAGTTACAGCCTGTACTGCTCTACACATTTGTCATTGTTCCACAAATAAGGCAAAGCATTCTACTCTTCTACTCTACACCCTCCCAAGCTGTCTGGCAAAGTTTGAATGTATCTGAAAATGTGGCCATGACTATAACTTACCCCCTGAACAGGACCTTGGGAGCTCAGGGTTTCCTAGAACTGTTAGGCTATAGCCAAAGGACTCCCCTACCTTTCTTCATCTTGGACATGCCAAAGCAACTCCCTCAAACAATTTTGGATTTTCTGTTTCCTCATTAAAGAAGACTCTTCTCCCAAGGATTTTAATTGTTTGCTCTCCCATTCAGGTTGCTGATGTGACCTTTTGAGAAAGGTCATCTCTGACCATCTTATCTAAAATAGAAATCCCCTTCAATTTTTATTAAAATTTTTTGCTCTACTTTATTGTTCTCCTCAGAAATGAACATTATGTAGACTTATATTGTGTGTCTCTTTATTTATCTCATATCTCCTCCCCTACAGACTTGGAGTTACTGAACATCTCTTTCATTGTTATATGCTTAGAAGTTGGAATTCAGAGGTATCAGTGTTGAATAATTGAATTAATAAATGAGGTGAGCAGAAATCTCATCTTTCATAGCCAGAAGTTAAGAGTCGACATCTGAATCCATACTATGAGCAGATTATTTAGGTATAAAGGTAACTAACCACCACAACTAAAATAAAACGTGATGAAATGTGGTGGTTTGGGGGGAGTGACAGATGGTGGGCATGAGCAGAGAACAGTTGCTCATCATCACAAGAACTTTTGTACTATTTATTATTGAACCATTTTTAATATTAAAACAAAGGGAAAATACAGAGTATCAGGGCCTCTGGTTCTAGATTGTATTATTTTGCACTAAACATACTCTCTTTTTACCAGTCCACCATTCATGGTTGAAAATTGTTTCTACCAGATTTTGTTGACATTAATGCAAGGACCATATTGAACCCTTGTTAAGGCCACAGGACCTTTCACCACTACAACACGATTGTTCTGAACACCAGGCAATGCCTCCTCCCTGACTCTGGTGGAACTAACCTCGGGGTCTATCTGAGAATGCCGCTGGATGACTGGCTGTGTGTAATAAGCAACTCCTACTTTCAAGGTCAGCTGAAAAGGAGTGAAAAGTGAACCAAGGTCCCCTCCCTCCTTACATCCACATCCTGGTGTTCAGCCTCAACTCAAACATCAGGGTATAATGCAGCCTCACCAGGACATACAGGGAAGCAAAAAAACACTTACTTAAATAATTCCATGCATGAAGGGGAAGAGTGTGACGAGAGATAGGACATCACTTATTTTTTTCAGCAGATGAGAGGTTTTAGTCCAGAATTTTTAGGTGTGCTGGCTTCTCACTTAAACGGATTTTTTAATTTAAATCCAACTCTCAATCTCACAAAACAAACTGAGGGTTTCTGGGGGGAGGGGGATAGGGAGAGGGGGGTGGGGTTATGGACATTGGGGAGGGTGTGTGCTATGGTGAGTGCTGTGAAGTGTGTAAACCTGGCGATTCACAAACCTGTACCCCTGGGGCTAATAATACATTATGTTAATTTAAAAATTTAAAAAAGAAATCCAACTCTCAATATCAGTATTGGAAAACAGTGTAACCATGTGTACATTTTTGCTGGATCTTATATTAAGGGTGTCACACACACGCACTTAAAGGAAGCTCCAATTTTCTTTACCTCCCACATATCTTTGCTGGGCTGCTCTATAATGTGTGACAAGGCTTTGAAAATAATTAGGTCAAAGTCCAACAGGGAAGAAAACCCAATCAATATAAGCATTGCAGACTTGTGTTTTCTTAAAGGCACATGTGTTGGGATTTTTTTTTTTTTTTTGCACTTTTCTCTACAACCCCAATTTTCTCTGAGAAAGAACAATCTAATTATTGTGTCAAGAAAATCAAACTGATTACAGCCACATGCTGGGTCTTCTACGAATGAAAGCCACAGAGCTGTTGTGTGCTGGGGTTTTGTTTTGTGATCTGGGAGGAACAGAAAGATGGGTTTCATGACCTATCACACCATCCTCATGATGCAGACCACAGTCCCAGGGGTCCACCACCCTTACGCATGTAGCTTGGATCCCCATCTGGGGCCCCCTGTCCCTGCTTGGCATTCTCTTCCCTTGGCTCTGACCAGGGCTGGGTCCAACCTTTCACTGGAATATCTGGTTAAGAATTGAATCCTGCCCCACAGAAGCTTTTCTTGACTGCCCCCTTTCAAAAGCACAAGCATAACCCTCTCTATATAGACCTCTACGTCATTTCCTTTTCTTCCTAGCACTTAACGCTCTTTGTAATTATTTTACCATGTGTTTTCTTTTGTGTGTATTTTCTTCACTGGACTCTGAGCTCCAAAATGTAGGGACTTTTTACTTGTCTAAAATGCTTGTTTTTTTACTCTCTGCAGTACTTCATGCCTAAAGAAACATCTGGTACATGAATGGGAGGCAACAAAAGCTTGCTGGGTGAATAGAGAGGTGGATGTAGAAGGAAGAAGTGAAACAAATAGATGTTATCAGAAGAAGCACACATGACAAAAAGAAGAAGAAGAAGAAGAAGCAGCAGCAGCACACATAACCGATAACTAACTGTTGAAAGCAGAATGATAGTCTGTATTTTTATTTTTTATTATATCTTTTTAAATTACTTTTATTAGCATATAATGTATTATTTGCCCCAGGAGTACAGGTCTGTGAATTGATAGTCTGTATTTTTAAATAACATCCCAGTTTGCAGAGCACTTTCCTGTTATCCCATTTAATTCTTTTTTTTTTTTTAATTTTGTTTAAATTCAGTTAGTAAACATATAGTTTATTATTCGTTTCAGGGGTAGAATTTAGTGACTCAACAGTTTCATATAACACTCAGTCCTCATTCCAACAAGTGCCCTCTTTAATGCCCATCCCCCAGTTACTCCATTCTCCCCCCACCCCTCCAGCAACCCTGTTTGTTTCCCATAGTTAAGGGTCTCTTATGGTTTGACTCCATCTCTGTTTTTATCTTATTTTTCCTTCCCTTCCCCAATGCTCATCTCTTTTGTTTCTTCAATTCCACATGTGACTGAAATCATAGCGTGTTTGTCTTTCTCTGACTGCTTTTGCTTAGCATAATAACCTCTAGTTCCATCCACATCACCACAAATGGCAAGATTTCATTCTCTTTGATGGCTGAGTAATATTCAACCATCTCATTTGATTCTATCAACAACCCCAGGTGAGTGCAGAAGTGAGGGTTTCCTAAGTCTTACATAACTTGCCCTAAGTTACCCAGCTGGAAAGAGATGGAGCCCAGAACCCACTGCCCATGGCCCTGACGGGTATCTGTTCTCCTGCAGTTGCCCTCTCAAAGGGTCTCTTGGCTCCGTCTGTAGCCACATTCTTTGGAAGCTCCAGCAGTTTCCTTCATTACAAAAATATCAACATGTGCATAAAACAAAACATCTCCAGAGCCCTGGTTTATAGGTGCCTTTCTTCTCCTCTTCCCTGACATTGTTGCTACTCATGCTATTTTGCCAAAAAAATGTTAAATGGAGCTAGTACTCATCCTGGATCAATGAAACATCTAGTTATACCTACACCAAAAAAAAAAAAAAGAAAGAAAGAAAAAAACAAGAAAAAGTCATTTGCAGTAGAGTCAATTAATGTAGAGATGATTTTTTTTTTAACAGATGTGTTATTTCTCAGTACTTTAGACATGCAGACATTCATTGCTGACCAGACTGGCGATACTTGTCTAAACCTGCAAAATGAATAGAATGATTTGTCCTGATAGTGTTTTCCTTGAGATTTTAAAGAAAGAAAACAAAAATAAAACACCTCACCTAACTCAGTGTGACCTGCTTGCCCCCAGTCCAGGGCACCTCTTGGACTCTTGGGCCTACAGATGTGATGGCAAGATAAAGAGACCCCGTTGGTTTGTAATGTAGCCCCATGTTGTATTTGTATTCCTACAAAATTACTACATTAAAAAAAAGAATATATAGGCATTCTTCATATGTGTGCTGATCTTGTATCCAAAAATCTTTTAATCCAGGTTGTGTATTATATTTATTTGGCAATATATTCACTAATATTTTCCATGCAGATGATCATAATGTGGTAAAATATATATATATGTATATATATATATAATATGTTTGTCTCTTTCTAGCCAATTCTTACATTTTAAGGTTTCTTTTTTCATTTCATTTCAAGTATCTGATGAGGATGTTTGTATTAAATTATTAAAATATTAAAATATTTAATACAAGTGAAAAAACTACTACATAACTGGAAAAGGAAATTGCTTTTAGGACCAGCTAATATAAACCAGGACATATTATTTATTTATTTCACACACACACACATACACAAACACACACAGACACAGACACACATACACACGCACACACACACACACACACTCCCCTTGCTCAGCTACGATGATCTTTCATCTGACCACAGAAGGACTATGACAAGACGGTCCCCTCCTCCTGGTGACAGAGCATGTTTTCCTGAATCTCCCATTCCTTTCTAGAACTATGAGACTGACAGCAAGTCGCTTAACTCTGTCCAGCAACAGCTGTGTGGGTTTTGCATAATTAATTATTTATACCAAGGCAGACACAGTAATTAACATCCAGATGAATATGATATTCTGATCAGAAATACTTTGCATTTCAGCCATCCCTCAAGCAAGTAACTGTCAAAACTGGACTGTTTGACAGAGCGGGGACTGCCAAAAACCTCCCAGACATCTGTTCTCTAACAAAAAGAACAGATTCTCGAGGCAGGGTGTACATATATTCACTGGTTTCAGTAGGCAAGGAAGAGTTGATTACCTTTTCACAATTTCCGGTCAATTTTGTCTGGTTGCAAGAACATCACTCAGCATCTCACAGAAGGGCTGCATTTTAAATGAAATCTCTGTTTCTGGGAGTGCCAGCCCTGCACATGCAGATAGACAGAAGACCCTGCTCAGCTACGCTTCAGATCTGTGAAAGGAAGTGTCATGAAATGATCCTCACCCTTCCACAGCTAGAAAACCCATCGTGCCTGTGAATTATTCTTAACAACAAAGTAATTACTTGACACCAAATTATATTGCCACTTGTATGGAAAATGGGATACATTTTATATATATATATGTATATATATATGTGTATATATATATGTGTATATATATGTATATATGTATATATATGTATATATGTATATATATGTGTGTATATATATATATATATATATGTATACACACACACACACACATATGGTTACAGACTTCTCTAGAAATTGTGGGGAAACGGCACCAACCACCAGCTAGATCGTGAGGTGCATCTTAAAGCAGGTCCCCAGTATGGCTCACATTGCTTCCTGGGTGCAGCTGGACTGAGATGTTGCCTGGCCATTTTTCAATTCAAATTGGAATAGTGATTGCCAAGAAATATAATTACTGCCCAGGGCTGGTGATTGTGACTAATATGACTACATGGATTGGATTATTTATAATCCAATTAATTATTTTGAAGTCAACCAGGACATATAGGTTACGAATCGTAAGACCCAGATATTGGTTTGGTTCCTTCTCTTAGGACAATTTTGACTTTGGGCCAGTCACTGGACCATCATGAACATTTCTTCTTCCGTAAAATGGGAACATTTTACAAGATAAAAAGTCAGTTTACCTCATGTATAGGGAATGATTATGAAAGCTTTTAGGAAACTCCTGAGATCTATGTTATAATGTTACATCATGACAATCATTTCAGACAACACCAACACACTCGTTACTTTGAGATACTGACTGACTCATTTTGGGGGTTGTCAGGTTTAGCATACATACAAAAATAAAGGTTGCCTGGTCAAATTTGAATTTCAGATTAACAATGAATAATGAGCATAAGTCCACCCTGTGTCACATTTGGAAAAATACTTATATATAATTTATTTACCACTTATGTGAAATTCAAATTTAACCAACCTCTATACTTAACTCAAATTCATCTTATATTCAACACTGCTTTTTGGCTTGAATAACGTGTCACCTGATGAGGAATGGAAAATCTACACATTTCCCCTCCCTACCCAAAAGGTAAAATGTTCCCAAGTCTCTGAACAACCACATGATCAGAGGTACTGAGCCTTACCTTTCTTTCACTTATTTCTACAACACACCTCAGTCTACCTGTGTTGTTTGAGCTAACACGCATACGGTATAGATTAAAATGGTATTAAAGCAAATGTTTTAATATTTACCAAAATAGATGCACTTTTTCCTTTAATTATGCAACTAATTGAGTACTACTAATTAGTTCTAATGCTTAATAGAGACATTTCTATGGGTTAGGTTATATGTGATGCCCCAGATCACTCTTAATCTTGGGGATGGTGAAGTCTATCCCTGTTGGTCTCTCCTTTTATCTAAAGATCAATTAAGAACAAAAAACCTGAATGTGAAAGATGAGCCAAGATTTACAACTTTACCAAGACTCTAATAGTTAAAATATATTATAAGCCTTACAGTGAGGCATCTCTCTTCTAAAATTAGGGAGGGAGGAAGGACTAAATATTTTGTTTAAAAGACAGACATGAAAAGACTTATAAATTTGGGTCTGGAAGACAGAAACAATGAAATAATTGCTCATCTGTATAGGAAATAGACTTACTTTACAAGTCTCTTTAGTGTTGTCATGAGATGAAAAAGAGAGAGAGATGCATTGTGAGGATATAGAACAGAACCAAAGAGGTTTGGGAGAGGATCATCCCACTTAAAGAGAAGATGGCTCAGTTAATCTGGAACTGGTGTTTGGTGATTTTGCAAGCAGAATTATCTAGAGTCATATTCTAGAGGAGAGAACAGCATAAAGGACAGGATAAGGAATAAACAAGATGTCCCAGGCAACTATGTTAGGTCCACTTGCGTGGGGGACTGGAACACAGAATGTCTTCTTGGGAATGCTTTGATTAGGATTTAGTCACATACACTGAAATGATACATGAACAAGTCTCTGTGATTCTTAACACTTAACGTCCACCTGTGCTGATCTTGGAAGCATGTGGTGGTAGAAAGAAGTCAAGAAGTTAGACACTCTTAATCCTAATCTCAGATTTTATAAAGTCATGCAAGCCATTTTTTATTTTGGATCTCCATCTCTCTCTTTTGTAAAATGAGGCTATCTATGAAGACTTTCTTGGCTCTTTGCTTCTCCATAGCTCTGAACTCCTCATTCGGGCTATGTGATTCCCACTTGTAGTGATCTTCTTATTCCTGAGTCCAAATCGCATTCCCAACCTCAGAGAATGGGAGCAAGGATGCCTGATAGAGAATACTACACCCCAGCCAATATGAAGGGGCCAATTTCTAACCATTAAAGGGGCCAAGAGAAAGTGGGCTACCTGGTGGAATGTTTAGCAGGATCCTCACAACATTTCTGCGGACGCTTGTTGGCAATGCTACACAGGTTCGTGCATTTCATAGAGCAGTTGGACCAGATAAACCTTAAGTTGGAGACTCTGTCAAATCTCTGATGGTTGTTCCCACTCTATGAAATGTATTTTGTTTAGGTTGGGTGTTTTTTATGCTCTCCTTAACTAAGTTCTTGCCCTAAACTCTAACTCTAATCCTAACCTCTAATTTACCAATAATTGCTCTGTAATCTCGATTCTTTGTAAGTTACTTTCTTATTGCAGAACTACCTGATGGTGGGAGCTGGCCTGTCATAGGGAAGCTTCATCCAGCTGACACCCAGCCTGCTCCTGCTGGAACGGACACCTTACATGTAACACCTGCTGTTGACATGCCCTCTACATCCCATGGTGGGGAAGGAGGGCTGATGGAAAGATTTTAAAGTCACTGAGAACTGGCCTTCCAACTCTGCTCCATCCCTTATCTGCTATGCAAAAAAGATCACATCTTTTTTCTGACTTGACTTGTTCTCTCAGTGTAAAAATGTGTAATCTAGCTTTACTCAGAGAGTTGGTGTGCATATTAATAAAGCCAAACCTACCACATAGAAGGCACTGGGTTGATACTATTCTTCACCACTCTTATGGCCATCCTTAATTCCTACTCCTTCACAGAGGACCTCAGCCTTGAATTATGGCTCATAATCTTTCACCAAACCTACAAACCCAGATTCATTCTTTGTCCATCTCTCCACATTTGATCTGTGTCAAGATCACAAAAACCCAGCCAACATAACCAAAGGATAACTAGGATATATAAACTTAAGTCCTATGACCTTTCCATAGCTCTGATCTCATGTTTTATTTTGGTGTGAATACTGCTTTTCTAGTATTGAGCATTCAGTGCTTTGGCACCAGGTGCAAATATATCCTTGAACTCAGTGCCACTACCTCATCCTCATAAACCTGAACCCTGTAACAGCAGGATGAGTCCAGAAGCAAACCAAATCTGTCCTTCTGCTGAGTTAGCAATTTTTGTCCAGCTAACTGCTCACCTTCATCACTTTATCCTCAGTGTATCCACTTGATTGATGAAACTGTAAGTTCTGTACCTCTCTTTTAGTAACTTTCTTTTTCTGGACTGGAGAAATCCTGTTTAGTCATTCACAGTCAATCAAGTGTAAAACAATGGCATTCAACCATTAAGAAAATGTTTACTATTAATTTTTAGATGTTTTTCTTCATTGGCATAGCATTCTGGACGTTATTTTAAGAAGTCCTGACAAGGTGCATAGCCATCCATGAGGCATAATACACAGTGTACACGTACTAGAGAGAGAATTGAATGGTAATGAAAGAGTTATGAATTTCTGAATCACTCATCTGGTGTGTTCACAGAGAATTGCTTTCCATATTAATTTAGGGATATAATCTACTAAGCACACTTCTGAGACTAAAACCTGTGATTTGGGAAACACGTGACTAATCCTCTCACATACAAATAAACACATGTGCAGTAATTGGAAATAGTGTCTCGCAGCATTGGGGGCCAGTCTGTGGAGTCCTCAGAGCACGAGGCACTGTTACGCCATGCTGGTGGGAGACCAGCTCTGTTTGCTGAGTCTGAGACTTGTTCCATGCAGAACCCAGAATCGAATGTTCAGCTCTGACCCTTACTACCGGGGCACTTCTGGTTTTCTTGTGAGTTGTTCAGTTTTTACCATTTCCACCCCCAAGTGATGGAGGAAAACACAGATGAACTAGGAATTGTAATTTGTTAGTTTGAACTAGATAATTATACAACTAAACACAAATTCAGAAGCTGAAGAAATTGTTATTGATGCTGACCTTTCTTGGTCAGCAGTTCACAAACCTACTATCTGTTAAATATTTGGGCATTTTTGTCCCCTTCTTAACTTTAGGATCTTAAGAGACAACTTTCTTCTGTCCTAGTTCTGCATGTGGTTTGGTAAGCAGTAAGCCCTTAAGAAATGCGAAATCAATGAGAAATGAAAGGCCTTGTTTGTATAATTCTGTCCAATCTGGGCTAGGTGACATTTTTTTTTCTATACTCAAAGTTGTATATTTCAAGCATAGTAGTGTATTAATCTATTTGGAATGTGTAATAACCGATTTGGAATAAGCTATTTCAGCCATAATATCTAAGCCAGAACTTGAGATTAGAACATAGGCTTTGTCAGCTTGATGAAATGCAAAGGCTTTATTTCAGTAATAATAACAATAATGATTAATTCCTGATGATCAGGAGAATCAAGGGGAAAATAATACATATTGATTACTTACCATTTTCAATAGGCAAACACAGTAGTACAGTGCTAATGGTTTTACATATATGACCTGATTTCATTTCCTCTCACCAATTAGAAGGAGAAATGGAGGCTCAGAGAAGTTGAGTGGTTTACCCAAAGTTGAAAAGTTAATAAATAGATGCAGGATTGGCATGATTATAACGTGGCTCCAAAGTCTATTTGCTTTCCCAGTAGTTAAAGTGAATTTGGGCCTATTGACTAGTCCAAATTGTGCAACATTATACAAGAAAGACAGTTTGTCATTTATTAATAGACATGTATTTTTCTAAGGGCTTACTATTTGCCAAGCAACATTCAGTGCACAGCAGATATGCAGAACTTAGAGGGTATATCTGTAACTTTGGGGTAAATACCCAGATGTAGTGAAAAGAAGGGCCATATGTAGCCCCATGTTCATAGAAGTGATGGCCACAGTTGCCAAACTGTGGAAAGAGCCAAAACACCCTTCATCAGACGAATGGATAAAGAAGGTGTAGTCCATATATACAATGGAATATTACTCAGCCATCAGAAAGGATGAATACCCAAATTTTGTATCAACATGGATGGGACTGCCATATTAGCAGATATGTCTTTTGCATTGAAGTGAACATGATATATCTTTCTACATATCTCTAACTCAAGAATAAGCCTTAGAAGTAAAAAATAATCAGATATTCCTCTTTGGTTCAATGCAAAAAAAAAAAAAAGATACTTTATATATAGCATGTGCTTTAAAGTCACTTAACTATTAC
Organism: Lontra canadensis; assembly: GCF_010015895.1. NCBI lineage: Eukaryota > Metazoa > Chordata > Mammalia > Carnivora > Mustelidae > Lontra > Lontra canadensis. The sequence goes on from NW_022631026.1 coordinate 4,130,406, forward strand.
AAATGAATTCTGTTTTACCAACAGTCATCAATATGACTTCAATAACATCATTACATAAAACATATTTCAGGGTTATGGCTAATAATCACTAATCACCAATTTATATGTTACAGATAATTAGCATGCATTCACTCATTAGAAAGGAAGTAACTTCAGGAAAAATTTAGTGCCTTAACATAGAGAAACATGACTCTTAAGCAAATAAAATCATTCCAAAGACCAAAACAAACAAACAAACAAAACAAACATACACCATGGATAGGACTGAAGGAGGAGATTATGCTGAGTGAAATAAGTCAAGCAGAGAAAGTCAATTATCATATGGTTTTGCTTACTTATGGAACATAAAGAATAACGTGGAGGACATTAGGAGAAGGAAAGGAAAAGTGAATTGGGTTGGGGGAGAGGAACCATGAGAGACTGTGGACTCTGAAAAAAAACTGAGGGTTTTGGAGGGGAGGGGGATAGGTGAGCCTGGTGGTGGGTATTAAGTAGGCACGTATTGCATGGAGTACTAGAACAGTGAATCTTGAAACATTGAAAAAGTAAAACAAAATTTAAAAAAAAGAACTTAGAAGGTAGAAAATTATCTCTCAAGATTTTAAATCCATAAAGAGAATAATGTACACAGGTATTACCTGTTTACAAACTACTGACTTCACTTGGTGTACTTGAATAAAATATGAATATCAAAAATGTATCAGATACCTTTATTTTATATTTTAAACAGTGTGCCAGGTCAAAAATTCATTTAAAATTTACCTTTGTACCCCAGTTATCAAAATCAGCCCAGGAATTTCAATTCTTTGGAATTAACAGAGAAACATACAAGGAATTCAGAGTCACTAAATGACAACAGACTTTTGGTCCTACCAGAACACAGTCTAGTGGAGGAGCCACATGATCAGGACAAATATCAGAAATCACAGGAAATACACCAAAAAGCAAAAAAACAAAAAAACATGTGCCTACACTCATGCCACACAAAGCATCACACTGAGACCACTTTCAGTGTCATCAATAAGAAGCATCCTGGCATTTATGTTCCACTTACTTGAAGGCAGGGACTGTTTTGGAGACATGAAATACACAAACTAATTTGATCTTCACAATAATCTCATTATCATGCCGTGGGTTAAAAGCTAAGGCCTGAGTTAGCACGTGACAAACTGAGGAATTAAACCCTCAGTCTGGCTGTGGAGTCCACACTCTATTGACTCTCGAATAAAGAGCTGAGGTGGATGAACAAGGGAAAGCGTGGTGGAGAGGAACCCCTCATGCCCCATGGGACAGCCATGGGCCCGCATCCCATAGGGATCAGAGGCTGCTTACCACCACACCTCTATGAATGTAATTCACTCTACACAATTAAAAGAAACTCAGTTTTAATAGTTTCGGGAGAATTTGATAAAGATTAGCATCCACTTATATTTGTTTTAAACCTTAACAAATAACAAATATAGACAATATCTTTAATCTGGCAAAATATACCTACTAAAGAGCTATGGCAAACATTACCTTTCATACTAAAATCTGGAAGAATTCACTTTGAAGGCAGGACCAAGGCAAGAGCGTCTACTGCCATGATGCTATTTAACACGGTCCCATTGGTTCTTGTCAGTGCGGTGGGTCAAGAAAACAGTAGAGAAAGATCATGTTATTCTTATAGACAAAGCTAAAAGATATCACAGATGAATTATTAAATTTGATTTTAAAATAGTAAATTAGAAAGCATGAAGTCATTATACATCAGTCATGGTTGAATCAGGGAACGGGAAACTACTCTGGGTATTTCAAACAGAAAATGTGACTAGAGGCTATATTCATTTCCCGTGGCTTCCATAACAAATTACCTCAAACTAAGTGGCTTAAGACTATCAAAATGTATCTATTTATTTATTATTTATTTGCAGTTCTGGAGGCCATGCATCCAAAATCAACTTGTCAGCAGAGCCCTGTTCTCTCTGAAGATTCTAGGTCCAGTTCATCCTTGACTCTTCAGACTTGTGGTAGTTGCTGGTGGTGATCCTAAGCATTCTTTGCCTTCTAGATGCATCACTCCAGTCTCTGCCTCCGTCTTCACATGACCTTCCTGTGTGCCTCTGCCTCCGTGCTGCTTCTCCTCTTCTTATGAAGACACTAGTCATATTGGGTTTATGCCCACCTCACTCCATAAGACCTCATCTTAATTAATTACACTTGCAAAGACCCTATTTCGAAATACAGACCCATCCACAGGTACCAGAGATTAGCATGTGAACATATCTTTTTGCAGGACATAGTTTAATTGACTGCAGAGACTCATGAAGCATTGAAAGGGTTGTGGAACACAGATCAGGGAAGCCATTTTGAGCTACAGAACCTGGAAATTGATGTGGACAATCTTAGCCACATGAAGCACCGATTTCTGAGTGAATTTCTGCTGGAAGCCCAGATGCTCACATCTGCTGACAAACACGACATGACAGCCTATGTCTTTTAAGGAAGCAAGTGATGAATTTGCTTCTCTTATATCCAGATGACTCACTCCTATGCAGAGACTCTCACCCAGTAAGCTTCTGGCAATGCATTGTGGGATATATGGCTTCTAGATTTTCAGACTATGTATTAACTGAGAAGGTTGGGATGATTGTAAATATCAGTGGGCAATATTAAGTATAATTTACAAAATCAGGTAAATTTCTATTTACCAGATGCAAACAAAAAATCAATTTAAAATTTAAACACCACACTCATTACAGAAATATATATAAAACCTAAAAATATTGTTTTAAATCTATGTAGTACATCTGTGGGGAAAATATAAAAATTTATTGAAATTCAATAACATTGCATTTTTAAAAAGATACTTACAGTTCTCAGAAGATATATATTGATTCATATGAATGTTCATGGAAGCAACATTTTTAATAAAAAAAACAACACAACCCCAATATTTAATAACAAGACAAGAATTAAATAGATTATGGTATGAGTATTCTACAACATTGAAAATAATTAATTATAGCCATATATAACAAAAATATTGAACCTTAGAATCCTAATAATGAGTGAAAAAACAAGTTTGTGATGGTACATATAGTGTGGTGGTACCATTTTATAATATTCAAAAACAAGCAAAAGGAAATAAGATATTTTTAAATAAAATATAAATATGTAGCCAAACTTGTTTTAAAAGACAAAGACATAATTTACATAGAACTGAAGCTATTCATTATTTCCAGGACAAGTGGAAGGGTGGGATCTGGGTGACTTCTCAGTGCTGCTGGCTATCTTTAGTTCTTAGACTGGTTGATAAAATCAGGAGTGTTTTTTTTTTATTAATGTGTCTTATAAATTATAATGCTGCATCTATTGAAGCCATAAATTATTAAATAGTATATATATAGATAGATTTTGTGAAACAAAAGAATAAATGAGTCCATAAGTAAAAATGAAAGTTGTATTTCCCTCCACATAACAATGGTCACAGTAAATATTCCAGTTAAGATTCCATTTGTCTAGAAGCTTAGATTTTAGTCAATGAAAAAAAAGGTAGTGTAAAATAACTAGATTCAGTCTAGTTGAAGAGCCACATGATCAGGAAAACTATCAGAGGTCATGCTGAAATACACCAAAAAGAAAAGAGAAGAAAAAAAAAAGGGAGGGGAGGGACAGAAGGAGGAAGAGAAGATGGATAATGTGACTTATCTGCTTATGTTTATCCAGCATAATAATAATTAAATGCATGCTTGTTCTTAAAGGCTTTCTCCCCTTACATATTCAGTAACATGAAGCAGAGCTTAAAAGTATTTAATTAAACATGGAAATAGTAATAAAAGCCCTATCTTGGGGGTGCCTGGGTGGCTCAGTTGATTAAGCGTTTGCCTTTGGCTCAGGTCATGATCCCAGGGTCCTGGGATCCAGCCCCGCATTGGGCTTCCTGCTCAGCAAAGAGCCTACTTCTCCCTCTTTCTCTGCCTGCCGCTCTGCTTACTTGTGCTCCCTCTGTTAAATAAATAAATAGAATCTTTGAAAAAAAAAAAAACAACCCTATCTTGATTACTATCTATTTAAATGTATACATACATAAGCTAACCACAAATAGATTTGGTAACACAACACTGAGTCATGTATTTCTTTATCTTGTCACCTTTATTGGCCATCACTGTGCCAGGCACCTGGTTAGGAATGAGGTCACGTAAGAGAGAAATAGCCTCGGCTTTTGCAGGTGTCTTAATCAAGAGAGAATCCAGATAAATATAAATATTTAAGACCTCCATGTAGCATGTGATGTAAGAGGGGTATTACCTAGAGAAGGCCCTGGGTACAACAAAGATGGAACCACTTTCCATGCCAGGGGAAGGCGACAAAAGATCCTGAAGGTAGTGTTGAAATGGCTTGAAAGTAGCACAAGGCTTTCTCAGAGGAAAGAGGGGCGGGAACGGTGAGCTGCATGAAGTCCAATGAGTGCAGGTGGCAATGGCGAATTTACAACATTTCAAGAAATGTTGAACAGGCAGAAAATGTGGAGCTAAGAAGGATGTGTCCGAGGTTGAAGCCGGAAAGGCAAAACCGGTCTAAGCCAGATGGCGATGCTCTTTATAACGTTTACATTGGTGCGATTTTTTTCAAGCAAAGTTAGAGGAACCACCGGGCCTTTCTGAGTAGAGAAGCAATAGCACCACACGTGTCTACCCAAAAGGATGACTCCCCATAGTAGGGAGATAAACCACAAAGGGAAGGAATCAAGGCAAAGAAGATATTTATTACAACATTAAATGGGGGTGAAGATTTCAGTAGGAGAAATGAGCAGCGGGAGACAAACTGACAGAGGGAAACACATTAGACTGTAAGACTCAACCAGGGTACGGGGAATAGGAAACATCACACCTGACTTCACTGTTTCCAGCTGAATAGTGATGCCATTCACCAGCGTTGCGGGTCAGTCCCCACAGAAGCAGACTCCAAGATGACTTTGTGCATGCAAGAAAATTACTGCACAAAGCACCTTGGGATCAATCCAGCAAGGGGAGGAGGATAGGAAGCAGGATGGGGTCAAGAGAGAAGTCTGCCTCCCACCAAAGTCCTACAGGAGGTGCTAACTTAGGATGTCCTGCAGAGTCTGTCCTCTGTTAGGGCATTGCCTTCCCAATGTATGAGAAATAATTATATGTAACCTATATTTTTATACCCAGCCGGAATATGGATTAATCATAGAAATTACAATAAAGACGACTTCACAGATTCACGGCTTCTCAAGAATCTAAAGTATCATGCTGAAAGAAAATATAGTCCACCAAAATGCACAAATGAACTCAAAGCGACATGAAATGTAGGGAATATAGATATAGCTCAGAAAAGACAAAGGAAACCCTAGAAAAGGCAGCAAAGGGAAAGCTCACACCACAGCCACATAGCAGGCCTACAGGAGAACAGACTGTCAGGCCGACATGAGATTTAAGGAACGACAGCTATGAAATGAGATTCACGTGATACATCTGAACGTAGTGAGAGGAGATCTACATTTCTAGCACTGAATTTTGGGTAAATTAAATAATGACTGGCAAAAAGAAAAACCTAAGCCAAAAGCTAAGTAAATAAATAATTATTGACTTCCAGGAAAGCAAAAACACATTGTACAAGAAAGGAAATGAGGTTTTCATATAATACATGTCTAGTTAAAATAGCATAAACATTATCAATTCAACAACACATTGTGGTATGTTAGGTTAAGGATCGGGGAAGCCGGGAGGACATAAAACTCCCCACGTCGACAGTAGAAAGTCAAGTAAGAGTTGAAATTTATCCTACTGAGAAACAAGTGTGGACAGAGCTTGGCCAGCATCTTTCTTTCACACCACAAGCCTGTATGCCCTGCATGATTGTGCATGTGCATATGAAAAAGAACTGTGACAAACCCAAAGGAGATCTGCTAAAGTTATAAACTTGAGAATTTCCAAGATGTAAAGAATAACCAGAATATGGCTCCTGGTGAAGTAAGCAGAGTGGTCGCAAGAACAGGAGGAAAGTGTGATTAAGGACAGGACCGGGTGAGATGGGTTAAAGGATGCCCCTGTCCCAAGTTATGTCCTCATACCCACAACCTGTGGAAGTGATCTGTATTGCTAAGGCTGTGATTAAGTTTAGAATTTTGACAGTTTATTCCTAAATGCAACCACAGCTCTCCTTATAAGAGAGAGGCAGACGGAGTCTTGAGACAGATGCACAGAGAAGACTACATGAAGACAGAGCACAGAAATGCGCTGCAAGACAAGGAATGCTTACCTTTACCCGATACAGCATGGCTGCCAGAAGTTGGAAGAAAATGGGAACACATTCTTCTGCAGAACCTCTGGAGAGAATGGGGCCCTGCCACCACCTTGATTTTGGGCTTCTGACCTCCAAAACTCTGAGAGAATACATGTTTCTTATTTTAAATTACCAGGTTTGTGAAAACGTGTTACAGCAGCTACAGGAAATGAATCTACTGGGGAGTACTCCTATTGCAAAGGGCAGGCCAAGTAATGGCAAAATAGGCATGGAAAAGGCCTCTTGATGCAGGCTGTAAGGGAGTCATTGAAGACCTTTGTAGAACAGGCGCATTAGAATGTTGAGGGCACTGGACAGCCAGAAATGAGCTTACCTTGGATGTAAGGTAAACATAGGGGGCGCCTGGCTGGCTCACTTGGTAGAACATGTGATTCTTGATCTCAGGGCTGTAAGTTTGAGGTCCATGTTGGATGTAGAGATTACTTTAAAAAAATAAAATCTTAAGAAAAAAGAAAATAGGAAGCAATGGCTTTGAATTTCTGTTAATATTAAGTATACTTGTATTTAGGCTGTAATGAGGACAGAAGCGAGACGGAAAATGGAGGGAACTTTCAATTCCATATGCTAAAGTCAGAATCAAGCAAGCCCTATTTGTGACTTCACATTAGGGACAAAGTGGGGGACAGTCGGAGACTGAGGACTGAAGAACATGGATTGGAGCCCACCTGGCTTCTCCACTTCTAGCTCATGAGGCATTCTTGCCAGTTTATCTTGGCTTTGTGACCTCCAGGTCCTCCTCTGCATACCGAAAGCAATAGCAGCTATCCATGGATCATTAAGTTTATTAAATAAAACAACACAAATAACATGTTTGGCATATTGCCCACTACAGGGCGAGTCCTTGAACACATAAGAGTTATCATTCTCATGTTGTTGTGAGTGCTGTCGTAGGTGGTAGTTTTATATCCAAATAGGGATGCAGACATGCTCTCTAAAAATTAACATTAACTGCCAAAGACTCAGACCAAAAGTACTATGTATTATAGATGACCCATTTCCTCAAGTTGGCAAAGCTTTCGAAACCCGGTGCAGGTAACTGAGAGACAAACGGAGAATCAATTGCAACACAGCACTAGTGATCTACCAACCATCTCAGGTAGAAATCTCAGAATGAATTGTAGCCTTTGCTTTCTCCTCGAGGACACGGGGAGTAAAACGCCTTCCGTGTGTTGTGCCTGGATGCTTCTACTTCCTAACGAGCACGTGTGCCAAAGAGCTGAACCTTTGCCACAGCCCAGCTTTCTAACTAAAGAACTTCTGTGAGCTCTGCCCACTTGGAGAAACGCATTTGCCAGAGGGTGGAACTGAAATATCTAAACATCCGCGAGAGGTGAATAAAAGATGGGTTTTTCTCAGTAGATAACTCAAAATGCTGGATACATGCAGAGATAGAGTTCAACATTACACATGTATGACCCTTCCTTTGTGAACTCCTGACAGTTTCTAGCCTGGAAAAGAACAGACTTAGAGAAAACATGACAAGGTGTTCACACACCTAATGGGCTATCACGTAGGAGATGGATTATACACGCCTTGCATAGCTAGAGGTGAAAGAACCTCGAAGAATTGAAGGGATGTTTGCCAAAGGGGAGAAGAAAAGAAATTCTACACTATTGCAGATTTCTGAGTGAATGCAGAACATAATGGGGCTCCCAGTATCAGAGTACATTTGGTCTTGGAACGGCCCAGACTCTTTCAACAGCCACTGATAGACGTCCAACTCGACCTAACTAAACGAGAAGGGACATGTGTTTATTCACAGAACCAGAAAAAGTCCAAGGATAAGGGTATGCAGGTTTCAAATACAGCTGAATCTAGGGGCTTAAATATCCCCAGCCTGGTAACGAGTGGCCATCCCCAGACAATCTGTGTGGACAGAGAAAGCTGTGGACCCCCAAGGGCTGCTGTGAAGACCACAAGAACATCGGAGGGCACTCAGAGGATAAAGACTGGTGCTGGGTGTCCACTCAACTGAGCACAATCCTCGTCTGGAATGATGTGGCAGACACACTTCTGTGGGCCCTGCCCTCGGGCTGCTAATTCACTGATCTCAGAATCCCACCAGGGAATCTACATTTTGAACAAATGTCCTTTCTTGTCTTGTAGAACTGTGTGAGTGTTGATTGTCACCGAAACCTCAATCATTTATCTATGCCACCATGAATTTACCAGAGTGACCTCTAAGTGAATTTAGCAAGATTGTGGGAAACATTAGTGAGACATTAGAGCCAAGAGCAGATCTCCCAAACTCCAAGCCAGAGCCCTTTCCAGTACTGTATAGTGTGTTCTCATACATCATGTGTGTATAGACCACTGTGCATGTGCATATGTGCATGTCTGAGTGTATGTACACATGTACGTGTGTGCATGTACATGTGTTTCTTTGACCCAGTTCCAGTTCTAAAGCTCATAGTCCTACCCCAGTTGTCCAGGACTGTACAATAGTCCTACACCTCCTCCAGAATTGCTCTTTAAGACAGCTCACGAGGGCCTTCCTGTAATGCCACTCACAACTGCAGGGACACCTAAAACGAAACTTCCAAGTGCCAAAACATTGACAGTGAATCAGACAGAGTGCTTTCAGCTACAAATAGCGTAAAAACCCATTTGACCTGGCTTAAATAATAAATAATCTCTGTGTCCAAAGACACAGCTTGTTTCAGTCAAAGGTCAAAAAGGCCAAAATCAAATCATTAGAACCTGGTTATCTCTCATATTTTTAGAACTGCTCTGTCCACTCTGGTCTCTTGCTGCCCCCAGGTGATGGTCACAGCACCTGAGACTACATGCCCCTGGCTTTCAGACTCCCATGTGCCCATCTCTGAACCAGTCACCGTGGCCTGGGATACTGCTTACCAGCTTGGAACACATGGCCCTTTCCCCACCACTGGACCCATACCTATCAGCATTTGTGAGGATGCAAGGTTGTGAGGAGGAGGAACATGAACCAGGGTGCTTTTTTTTCAAGGAAGAGGAGCTTTAGAATTTTAAAAACAGTCAAAATTCATCACTTACATTGAAGAGTCATGAATATCTTTCCTTATTAACTCTTTCTTTAAAACATATAGAACAGATCTCTCTGCAAATAAAAAGGGTTTGAGTGTAAAGACTGTACACACGACTAAGGCTATGTAGTACATTTCAGTTGCATTAAATATGTCCACCCTGGGAGACTGCCCCTTCTCTGCAATACAACCAAGACGAAGGACTCGTCTATCTGTAGAGGTGAGGTTCCAGTCCGGGTGCTCCGACTCTAGGTGCAATGTATTGACTTCCCTGATACATTTGTTCTTGACCTCTTAAAATCCTACACAGTTCACAGGGATACACTCAATGTTTACTCATGAAAACTGCAAAGCGTTCTTGGAATGGCTGAGTCAGACAAGGGCAACACTGAAGACCAAGCTCTGGACATCCTTCCCTCAGACACGTCCTACTCTCCTAGTGTGGGTTATGCACTTTAGTCTCAGGCCCCTGTAGCAAACAACAGAAGGCCACTCCGGGTGATTTCTGCAGAGGATGCATGAGAAGGGCTGTGGGGGAGTGAGAGAACCCAGCCCAGAGCTAAGCCAACAGTCCTGGTATCAGAACTCTGATGCAGAAACTAGTCAGCGGAGGAAAGCACAGTCCCTGCCACCGGTTGGAAATGTTCCTTTGTGCACCCATAGTTGCATCTAGTATACAACTTTGCTAAAACTGGTGGATAGGGAACCCTCCATGGTGCCCGCATCTGAGGCCCCTGGTGTTTAAGTAAGTGCCCTATGCCCTTGTGCCATCTGCATCCTGGGCAGCTGGGGGCTGGGGTCAGAGCTCAGCACCAGGGTCCCCCACTTCACACTTTTGTGGGGACAACTCTTCCCGTCATCATGCAACGGGTGGAAATTCACAAACATAGGAAGGGGTTCAGATACAAGTGGTAAATGGAATGAAAAATGTTCATCCTGGGCTCTTTTCTTTTAATCTTTAAGATGGATTCCCCCCCCACCGCCGGAGGCTCTCAGTTCTCCTTGGAAATAGACTCCTGTGGTTGCCTAATCAGATGACATTGGCCTGAGGCCAGGGTTGGACCATGACCTGAATAATCGCAAAGACTGAAGACGGAAGACCAATTTCCACTGTTTCTGAAAGCCATTTGAAAAAGACTTGAAAGCTGCATACATAAAGGAAATAAAGGCTCCACTGTTGGTGTGCTTTATTTTGTGCTTTATACTAGAAGGACATCGATTTTACGTGGTTTGTTAGTAGATCCTATCCAGAGACTCTGACTTGTACATAGATATGTTTGATCCAAAGACAGAGAGATTTTGACATATCACCTGATATGAGAGATTGGTTAGTAGGTAGACCTCCCAGACGTCTGTGGCAAAATGGTAGGTCCACTGCAAATTATTCACCGAATAAACAAATACATTTGTATATTGTATAATGAGGGAACATGAAAAAGCTGTGAACAGTGGGAAAGGTGAGAAGTTTCTCCTCGCCCACAGACAGGCTACCACACCAGGACAGTTCTGCCTGGTGCCCTGGAATTTAGGACCCTGTCCATTTTGGGAAGGCAGCAATCTGCAAAAGTTGTGTAGGGATAAGAAGTACATATTTCCCCGAGCCCTCTCAGATGCCACCATGGTAGGACCATCGTAAATGCAGGATCCAGGGTCTCCAGAAGATAGTGAACAAACTAGGGAGCTCCCATTATGGAACAGAGTTGAGGCTTATCTCAGAACTCCCAGCACCCCCAAGGGAGTTCATATTTCTGTAGGATCCTGAAACAGCCACAGCTCTGTGACCCCTGCACACTCTTCCTTCTTCTCTTTCCCATGTGGGAATGTTATTGTGATTATCTTATTCCACCACTATAGCTGGGGAGAGTGGGATAGATAATGTGTCCTGTTAGCTTATGCATTGCTGATCTCTAAGGAGCCTGCATGGACAGCATTACATTAAGTGAGTGTCACCCAGAGATCCTGGACCTCAAGCTGAAGGCAACAGTTGATGGGGATGGTTTGTCCTCGTTGAGGATAAGTAAATGACTTCAGTTTGTGGAGAATCTTGATCCAGGGTCTCCAGAACACATAGCCTGGGGCAAAGTTTATGTGCTAATAATGGATGAGACATGGAGTCTCAGGAAAGCAGGCATGAGGGAGGGAGTAAGGGGAGTGAGGAAGGAAGAGAAGGAATGCAAAAACAAGGTGGTACTTTACCAAGCTCACACTGCTTAACCTCAGACAGGTGATGAGGAACTGCTGTGTCTCTGGGTAGCTGTGGGAGGAAGGACAGGCACCTCTGTCTCCCCCGGTCTGTCTCTGTCTTCCACGGACTGAGGTCATTTAACTTTCCATATTTCTTAGTTGTAACATCTGCCCTCTCTTGACAAGCCACTGGACATGCCAAGCACCACAGGTCTCCAGTGGCACTGGGGGCAGGATGGGCTGCCATGGTTCTCAGGTACAGGGGACATCCTACCAGAGCCAGCATCCCTTCTGTGGGGAAACTAATATAATTGGCTGGAGGAGATGAGGACATGGGGGGAGCCCAGGCCTCACGACCAGTGGAACAGTGCCATCTTTGCTGGGGAAGAAGGGAAAGAAAGCCTCTGAGTTCCGGGGCAGGCGGGGTGGGACACAAAGTGGGTGTGATGCGGGAAGATAAAGAAAAAGGATGTGACAGGGACCCAGGTGTCCCTGTGCTGGTGACACGTGTCCTCTTCTTGCTAATCACCCAGCCTGGCTCCTTTTCCCAAGCTCCCCAACAGTTACCTGGGGCCACCTGAACCAGTTCTGGCCGGGGGAATGTTGTCACTTTCCTCTTGGAAGTGTGGGCTCCTGAGCCTGAAAGAGGCAAAGCCACAGGGGAAGGAGCTGGGCATCTGATGACAATGTAGAGCTTCATTCTCCTACCAGGCTGATTGGTACTGGGAAGTGAGAAATAAATCCCATTTCCTTAAACTCCTGAAATGTTGAGGGTCTTTGTTAAAGCAAAGTGGTCAACTGCTCTGAATAACAAAACAGCCCATGACTGCCCGGTGCCTCTAGCTAACAAAGGACACTTTGTCTGTGAGTGAGCTGATGGCCTCCACCCCAGCTGATGGTTTCCATCAGGCAAATGCATTCAATTTCCTTCTTCATTATCATGATCTGCTTCTTCACCTTACCATGAATTCCTTATTAAAATCTTTGCAGAATTTTGACAAAGAAGCAAGTGAGGGGTTTGCCTCTCAACCTCCATTCTGGCTGAGGGATCAAGGTGCAGCTAATTCCCAGCAGCTCCCATTCAACCCACTGTGCCCTCCAGCCATGGGTCCCAGGAGAGTGGCTCCCACCCTCTCGGAAGGGCCTTGTACCCCAACAGTATACTCAACACGCTCTTAGCCCTCCCAGTGCCTGGTGTTTGCCTCCCCAATGTATTTCTTCTAAACAACATACCTTCATTGCTTTCATCCTTATCTATCCTCCTATTCCACCTTATTTCTGACCATTTGCTACATATCGAGACTGTTTAACCAAAGCCACTGACATGACTAATAATCACAATTTCTGAATTGTTCAGAAAGCATAGACCCTGACCAGCATGAGAGTTGGAAATAAATAAATAAATAAATAAATAAATAAATAAATAAATAAAACTTCGCAGATCATAAGCTATCCGTGGACATTCTGGTTCCCTGGGACAGAAGGCTGGAGTTTCTAGCCAGCCAATGTTGTGCTCCATCCAGGAGTGGGGGGTTGGGGGGCTGGGAAACAGAGGAGGACGCTCAGTGGTGACCAAGCATTCCTCTTTAGGTTTGCTCATGGCCTCTGCTCCTGCTCTTTCCAAAGCCAGTCAGCTTCCATCAGAGGCATCTTCTTGGGATGGAATACTTGGAAATTGGGATTACTGTCGAACCCTGCAGATGTCACAGACTGATGTCTCAAAGAGACAATGCTTTAAAAGACTTAGCTCCTCAAAGTAGAAATCAACTTTAATTAGCAGGAGTCTTGGAACAATTAGAAGTGAAAAGGTCTTGACAAGATGTGTATTTTAAATGCAAACGGAATCCAAAACTCTGTTGTTAGAATTTCATTTGCCTTTCTTATCTCTCCTGCTAAAACTTCTTGTCTACCAAAGAAAAACTAGGTTTTTATTTCTATCCACAGAGTCATGTGGTCACAGGGTGGCCCGGACATGGATGTGAGGACCTGATAGTCATAGTGGACACAACAGGACTTCTCAAACTGGGATGTGGGGGGAGCCTCGCTCTGGAGTATCTTGCAGTGCGTCCTACGGGACACAGTGATTATTGTAAGGGATCATCACTGGAAACATATCTTAGAGTAAACCAAACGCAAGAATATTGTGGAAAGAAACACAAACTTTAACTGAAATAAGATTTTGAAATATGAGTCCCCAGAAGTTTTGAAACTGCCGATCAGTCCCCATACTCTGTTTCTCGACAGCATCCATCACCCCGGCCAGACTTAGTGAAATAAGTCAAACAGAAAGAATCAATTATCGTACAGTTTCACTTCCTTATGGAGCATAAGGAATAACATGGAAGACATGGGGAGATGGAGAGAAGTGAGTTGGGGGAATCAGAGGGGAGACAAACCATGAGAGACTGTGGACTCTGAGAAACAGAGGGTTTTGGAGGGGAGAAGGGTGAGGGTTTGGGTGAGCCTGGTGGTGGGTATTGTGGAGGGCACGTTTTGCATGGAGCACTGGGTGTGGTGCATAAACAATGAATTTTGGAACACTGGATAAAAGTTAATAAAATAAAATAACAAAACAAAACAAAAACCTCATTTTCCTCCTGGAGCAGTTCTTCTGTGTATACAGTTAAGAAGCCCGGCGATATGATGTCAGTGAATGAGTGTGAAGAAGCATTTATCCGAGGCTAATTGCGCCAGAGCCCTTCTCTGCATCTCACCAGGGTAACACAGTAGAAATCAAGCCCACGCTGGAAATTATCTGAGAGAGCTTATTACTTAATATCAAAAGAACCTCAATGTGAGGATATCAAGTTGTCGGTATTTCTACAGAGCGAATTGAGAAGGGGGAAGGTTCTATGGACTATATTTGGTACAAAGATGTCCTGTTGAAGGAGCCTTTCTTCTTAGACATCCTCATTCCTTATTCCTTTGCTAACAAAATCCCACCCACGCTTCCTGGGCCAGTTCAAACCCATCTCCTCAGTGAAACGTTTTCTCGCCAATTTCTGTCCTCATCTGCAGGGATTCCTCTTCTGCCTGTGACAGCTGCGTCACGTCCCGCAGTGACGACAGAGCCACACTGGACTCACAAAGCTTGATGTCCAGTCTATGTTCATTCTTGAGAACCTTTGTTGTGTCATTTAATTTTTCAGATTTTAGTGGCTTCATAGTAAAAAGGGGCTATTGGATTGCAGAAGTGAACATTTGTCTGTGATCGGTGTACTGTGGAAGAATAAAAGGCAATTGTGTCCTAAATCCCTGGGGCATGTACAGGGTAGCACACCACGAGACATAGGAGCTGTCCCATCAAAGAGCTTCGTTTGGCTTCCAGATGTAGCTACTTCTAACTGCACATATTTGGAGAAGCAATTTAATCTTTATTCAATTTTATGAGCTTCTATTTCTCATTTGAAAGCAGGATTTTTGTGAGCTTAGACTAAGGTAATGTATGTAAAGCACTTTGCAGAAGGCCTGGTACACAGTGGGGTTTTTTGAAAACACTGGCTGTTCAATCCTAATTCAATAATAATAACAATACTTCCTAACTCAATACTGTAAATATGTATCCCGGCATGTGCTCTATCATAAATTTATCAGTATTCATCAGTAGTGTATCTCTGCAGCAAGAACCCTGATCTTCCACTCCACGATTAACTCAGGTTGTCTCACCACTAACTTCCAGCATCTGGGCCTCACTGTCCCCAACTCTGGAATGAATGAATTGGGTAAGAGATTCTCTGGATGGCTGTGGGCAGCACCTAACACCTGGAAGAAAGGTGGGTGCTACCTTCTCATGGCCCATGGCATCCTAGGTGCAGCGCCATGTAGCCCCCATGCAATTTTCTACACAGAACCATCTGGACCAGCTGCCTCATGGCAGCTGAACGGTGTCATGCGGAGGAGCTATTTTACTTACTTACAGTGTTGACTCTAGGGGCCCTGCTCCCCTTGCATCTGGTTTACCCTATTTAGAAGAGTCTACGTGGGATAGCATTTCCCACCCTGGAGTCTCAGCACTCCTTGTAACAATGTTGCAAGGTCAACATATCACCACTGATCTTCTAGAAGTGAGTGAGTGAGTGAGAGAGAGAGAGAGAGGGGAGGACCACGTAACCAGGATCACAAAGCTAGGGCCTGAGCTCTAAGTCCAGCCTGTAATCCACAGACAAGCCACCACTGACCCCTCACCTTGCTGCTGTACTACCTTGTGCCCATGGCAAAGGGGAGCTCATGTTGATCATAAGCCTTGATTGGCAGTTACAGAGTTTTTGATCAATAAAAACATGAGATAATGTAGGTATTATTTTTAAATGCCAAAGAATATACAAAGTATTTCAAATATGGAGCATTTGAGGAAAACGCAAGACGACCTCGCCAGTGGCAGGTTCAGAGCCCTCTTATTCAGTTGGCATTGGCCGTAAGAGTGTCCACCAAATGATCAATGGAGGAAAGCAAGGAATCCATATCGGAAAAATTGGGAAATTTATGGTGGCTGAAACTCAGAACACTGAACATGGCCAGGATCGCCAACCGTCCTGAATCCCTTTCATGCGGCCTGGGTTCACGTCTGTGCGGGCACCATCTCCACGGCGGGTTCATCCGGCTCTTTGTCACAGACGGTTGATGGATCCAGGGAATGGGTACACTGTTTTTTTCTCCATTCTAGATATGTACATCATTCCAGCTTTTCAACCATTTATAGAAGAACTCAACCAAAAAATTTAATCTATCAGAAACTGTATCAAAAATTTTTCATTCTTAGGTAATATCACAGCTACAGTCCATTGGTCTCTTCGGAGAATATTTAGGTCAAAATAAATCAACTTTTTTATTACTATTGTCTTGTATTCTAATAGATTTTAATAGTCTCTGCCATCCCTAGGATTCCATCAATCGTCCTACTTGTCAGTGTGAATTATTTCTGGCTTAAATCCGGACAGAGAAGGTCTTTCACCATTTTTGAAGGGAGGATTACAAATTGCACTATTTCTGGACAAAGATATGTATTTGGATTATAGCTTATGACAAAAATCCTTCTAGTGAAACATTGCTATGATTTGCTATAACTGAGTTCCCGCACACCCAACTAATGGGGGAGAGTCTCCCACAATTCTGGAAAAGAGACTGAGTCCAAAAGAAAAAAAAAAAAAAATAGAAAAAAAAAAAAAAAAAAAAGAAAGAAAGAAAGAAAGAAAAAAATACACTTCCAACAAGCTGTGTGACATGATTTTACTTTTCATTTTTGAAACCTTCAAGATTTGAAGATATTTCTTTGTCATTAATTCCGTGCCATAAATGATGTCAAAATACTGGCAGCCTTCCACCCCAGGGCCACCTGGTGATCGCATCAGTTCTCAAGGACGAGACAAGGAGAACATGTTTCCTGACCACCCAGCCCCGGGACAGAAAGAGACATCTGACGGTGGTCATGCTGGGACCAGAAGCTGCTGGGCCATGTGCAAGCAGGCTACTTGCCGCACACCCCTTGCAGTAAACAGCCAACAGCAGAAACCCCACCTGTGGCTAATTATAGCTTCAGCAGTGGCATGCAGGCATGAGGTATTTATTTACTAATCTGTGCTTCACAAAATGCTAACCAAATGCAGTATTTTTATGTCCTGGTGCCTGGTGTCTCTCTGACATTAAAAAAAAAAAAAAAAAAGGCAGCAAGAAGGAAAGAAAAAAGTGTAAAATGTGTGGGGTGGGGGAGAGACTCAGAACCTGTTCCTTTGTTCATTTGTGCATTTGTGAGAGTCTATTTCAGGAAAGAGACATTTTGTAGGTGATTTTCTGCGTCTCCAAATACTGTCTCCTATAAAGTCAACTCAAGACAATCTCTTTATAGCTGCCATGCCCTATTTGCCTCTATCCACCTCGTGTTCATGTGTGATGCCACATTGCTGTAAGAGAGGGAATTAGGGGCCAAGAGGAGAGCTTGTGTGTGTAAAAGCAGCTCCTTCCTTACCAACAAGTTAACCTTGATTGTGTTACTTACTTGCCCTGAAGCTCAGGTTTCTTATCTCTAGAACAGACTGGAGTGTGGAGCAGGCTCCGGAGGCCGTTGTCTGGTGATGCATGAAACCCCATGGGTACCCAGAGCTCGACTCCATCCCTGAAGCCCATTTCCTTGAGGTCTGTCCTGCATTCTCAGTGGGTGACCTGAGGCCAGAAGTCTCGTGCAACAGTCCAGCACCTACATGAAGAATTCACATTTCCCTTGTCACCATCACATTTGCAAGCGTACACGGAGCACAGGCCTTCAGATTGCAGCTGGCAGCGTCGTCATGTAAGACTGAAAATGCTTCTGGGGTCCTTTCTCTGAACCCAACTTCTTTTGAGCAGAAATGACAAAGCCTCCATACCTTAAATCATAAAAGAAGCTCCAGGGAGCGGGAACAAAAATAATGCTTTAATACATCGTCTTTACAAGAGCTTGCAGCTTGGGTATTCTCAGAACAGCAGGGGAAAGAATACATGAATATAAAGGAATGCGGCTGAGGCCCTCAGAAATGTTACTATAAGAGTTAATGAGCTGGTGTCTGACTGCCAGTGGCCCCGCATGTTTTAATTACCCTGAGTCCTCACGAAGTTACCAATGCCGTGGTTAGAGACCGGAGCCCAACTCCACAGTCACCTTCCTGTGTTGTCAGCCTATCCAGAAAACAATCTGCCTGACTCCAGAGCAGGACAGCTTGAAAGGTCCCTTGTTGCTGGGGTCTGTCCTTCTGGGACAAAGTTGCTGGTGATGCCATGAAGAAAAGGTCTTTGGTATTCCCCATGCTTCTTCATGCCTGGGGAGGAATGTCAGATGCAGCTCGGTGCTGGGGCAGATCACCTCCTGCTTATCTTTACACCAGGACTTGTTTGTGCCTGTTAGGTGCCTGCTGCTCAGCAGGGCCTCCATCGCTCCTAGAAGCTCTGGATTAAAAATTCTGCTGAGTGAAAACACAGGCTGCAACTCCAGGTCCCAAGGCACCCTCCGACGATATAATGATCGTGCTCCCCTCATCAAACTGAATTGGTAAACGGAAGTCGAGTGCAGCATAGCAGAGGAGGCCAGGAATAGGTCTTCCCATGGATCTGTTTTCCCCCAGTGTTTAATCAAGCTAGGCTTCCCAATCGGGGTCAGTGCCGACCTACTGTAAAGCTCTACCTGACTACACGTATATTTCCGCTTCCTTTTGAACATAATAACTCTGGTTCCACCTCTCCAGTGAGGTATTAGTCTCCACTTCCAGCCCATTCGGTCATGAATTCATTCAATCCACAAAAAAATGTATCAAGAGCCCACGATCTGCCAGACAGTTCCAGGCTCTAGGAACAAATCACGAGCCAAACTACCAATACCAATTCCCTGACCTTGAGCCAGTTCCCTGACCTGGCGGAAGATACATTTGGACAGTGGGAGACAGACCAGGAGGAATATACATGATTTTTCAAATGTCACTTGTAGGATGCATTAAAAACCACATGAGTGCTATGGTCTGGAGAGGGAGAGAGCATGAGAGAGTGTGGGGAGGGTCGAGTGGGTAGAGATGGGACCACGGTCTGCACGATATGGCCTGCTGCAGCTCCTCCAGTGAAGAAGTAAACTCGCCACCGTTCGAGGCCCAGGGTTAGCCTCTGGGGGAGAAGGGGGTAATACACAGCATGAGATGAAGCTTCTTCCCATAACGGTAAATAAAAACAAAAACCAGGCACCACAAGCCATCAAGCAAACATGGCATCTAGGACAAAGTTAGGGTTATTTCTTCAGTTCCAAACAGGATACCTCCCATTGGTTTATTTTCTGCACTGCACTAATATCCAGTAAAGTGTTAAGTCAAGGCGTGGAAAGGGTCCATCCTAGCCTCCACCTGGATATCAAAGGAGACGCATTCCACATCCCACCATTAGAGTGATGTTAGGTATAGACTTTTGGCAAGTGCCCTTTATCAGGGTGAAGGGATTCCCTGTACTCCTAGGTGACTGCAAGTTTCCATCTTAAATAGGAGTAGAATTATTTTCATATGCATTTTCTATATTCATTGAGATCATTGTGTTTTGTTTTGTTTTGTTTTACATTTTTTTGTTTTGTGGATGTGGTGAATTATAATTATTGATTTTTTTTCCTAATGTTGTACCTACCTCGCATTCATGGGATAAACCCTTGACTATTTGCTATGATTAAATTAAGGATTTTGGTATACATGTCTATCTATCATCAATATTAGTCATTGAAAGTCTTTTCTTTAAAAATGTCTTTTCTTTAAATATTTTGGTGTTGAATGTAAGTTGACTCCATAAAATGAAGTTGAGTAAGATTTTCCTTCCTCTGGATTTCCTGAAAGCATTCGTGGAAGGTTGTTATCTGGACCTCAAATGTTTGAAAAACTTGGTCAGTGGAATTTTTATGCCTAAAGTTTTATAGGAAAGTTCTTTTTCTTTCCTATCATGTATTTGATAGTTTAATGAGCACAGAACTATTCCAATTCTATTTCCTCTTGTGCCAGTTTTGATAGGTTATTTT
Source organism: Lontra canadensis (assembly GCF_010015895.1). NCBI lineage: Eukaryota > Metazoa > Chordata > Mammalia > Carnivora > Mustelidae > Lontra > Lontra canadensis. The sequence goes on from NW_022631026.1 coordinate 4,150,413, forward strand.
TTCAATACATTCACTCATTTGGCATAAGGTTATTGAGTTTATTGTTATGAACTTATTGATGAAACTAATAACCTCAGAAACCACTCTAGAATATGTCATAGCATGTCCTTTTCTACTCCCAATATTGGTAATTGGTGTTTCCTGTATGATTTCCTTGAGCTTCTTTCGCTGGATCATATTTCAGAGTTAACTTTTGAATTTGTTAATTTCTCCTTTTTATCGTTTGTTGTATTCTGTTTTATTGATCTCTGTCCTTATCTTTATTTTGTTCTTCCTTCTACTTCTTTTATATTAAAATTGCCTTCATTTTTCTGGAATCTTTAAATGGAAACAAAGATCATCAATTCTTAAACTGTTTTTTTCTAATGTAAACATGTAAATCTCTGAAATTCCCTCCGAACATGTCTTCAGCTGCCTTCCACAAATTTTGATATATTGTGTTTGTATTATAATTTGATGAAATTATATTCTCATTCTTCTTGTGATTTTCTTTTTGACCTACTTTTTGACCTACAATTATGGATTGTTTAAAGTTTCAATGCCTGAAGACTTCCTAGGTCTCTTGCTCTTATTGAATTCAAATTATATTCCGCTGTGGAACGTGATCTATATAATCACTTATTTTTTATCTTGTTCTATAAACTGCAGAGGGTGGAGAGTGAGACCTCTATGATGCAGACTTTTCCATTTCTGTTTCAGCTGTGTCTGTTCTGCTTCATGTATCTTAGAGACTTTAAAGCCCCACTATGGAGCACATACACATATTTGACTGTGGTCCCCTGATTGAACTGGCCCACTATTGTTATGTAATGTCACTTACCTGTCTCTGGTAATGCTTCTTGTCTTGACGTCTCCCTTGTCTTCTATTTATATATCCATGCTAGATTTCTTGTGCTTAGCATTTGCCAATCCCTTCTCTGAGACACGATCCCTATATCTAGCACAAGATTACCTGGGGTCTTAACTGGACACCAAAGGTGTCCAGTGAGCTCTCTCTACTGGGAGAACACCTCTGATCTCAGTATCCATGTTCAGGTCTCAGCCCTGAAAAGGGAAATCAGTTTAGCCTTGAGGAATTTTCCTGAGCATGCACTGACCAGCCTTCATCCAGTGGCCTGTGCTCAGACTCCACACAGGTTTCCAGGACCTCCACTCTGCCCAAGAACCTCTTCTCCAGGCCACTGCCTCATCGATACATGTCTTCCTGTTACCACAGCACACCAAGACTCTAATTTCTGCCTTCTCAGCCTAACCACACAGTTTCATTGTCTAAGACCCACTTCTTTCCACTGCAGAAGAAAAGTGTCCCCAAGCACAAAGCTAAGGTGGTTGTAGATTTTAACTGGAGCTCATTCTTTTTTCCAAAGACCACAGTCCCGCACTGCCTGGATGCCTGGGAATATTTGCATCCTTTCTATTATCCTAGTGTATCATTGTTCATGATGGGAAGGTTAAGTTCAATTGCATTGTGTTGAGAAGCAGAGGTTGAGGATTTATTTTGATTCTGACCTGTTCTATGCTCTGAGACTACATGGTGAGAAAAGTAGACTCGGCTTTCTTTCTCATGAAGCATATCATATAACAGAACAGAAAGGCATTAAACCAGTACCTGAGATAATAAAATGTCAATTGCACACTAAGGAATATGGCACCGACAGAACATAGGAGAACCTGAAATAAATTTGGGAATTAAGAAGGCTTCCTTGAATAAATTATTTTTTAATTGAGATCCAAGGCAAAGTATGAATTAACAATATTTAAGAATGGGGAAAATGCCTTCTGTACTGAAAGGTGGTCCTGTAGTAGGAAGATGAGCCAAGACAAAGCATACTTGGAGGGCACACAGGGCACGAGACAGAGACATGCTAGGTGAGGCAGGGCACATAGACCGAACTTACATCAGGGGGGAAACTGGGGGGTATTGCTTTCACAGAGAAAGCAGTGATCATTAATTAGCTGATAGGAAGTAGAAGGGAGGGTGCCTGGGTGGCTCAGTGGGTTAGGCCGCTGCCTTCGGCTCAGGTCATGATCTCAGGGTCCTGGGATCGAGTCCCGCATCGGGCTCTCTGCTCAGCAGGGAGCCTGCTTCCTCCTCTCTCTCTCTGCCTGCCCCTCTGTCTGCTTGTGATCTCTCTCTCTGTCAAATCAATAAATAAAAAATCTTTAAAAAAAAAAAAAAGGAAGTAGAAGGGAGAAGAACATGCTCACTTTATAAACTTTATTTTGCCTCTATTTTCGAGAACATATGGGAGAAGAACAAATTGGATGAGATTATATTATATAGGATATTATAGCACTAATCCATGTAAATAATGAATTTCTGAGTATTTTATATATTTATATACTAAAAGCCTGATATAAACTCTAGGTATTGGCTGAACTTTTGTAAAGCTACAAGTTAAGCATGCTTATTATCTGAAATTTCTGTTGATAAAGTTGAGCTAATAAATGACAGATTTAAAAACAGAATCCGATCTCAGATTCTTAGGCATGGATTCACACATACCATCAGTGTCTCAGTCTGCCTATTAGTCCTTGAGGTTTCTTCACCTCTTAGTTTAAAAATAAAACAAGTGTGTGACATTGGTGAATCAAAGACTTTCTGCCATACTTGTATCAGTTAGCTTTTGGTATGTAAGAAACCACCCCAAAACACAGTGACTTAAAATAGTAAATCTTTATTCGTTCTTACAATGCTGTGGGTCTAAAAGCAAACCCGTTTTTCGTCCAAGGGACACCTCCCTAGAAGAGGTTCCTCTGTACTCCTTGAGGTCTTTCTTCTTTAAGCTAACCTCCGCTCCTTTTTTGGGGGGTGACCTCAGCTCTATGGAACCACAGGACAGAACAAGACCCAGAGTGCAAGTACCCTTTGAGACCCTGCCCGATCCGTGACTGCTGATGCCCCAACGGTCTGGCCCAAGTCCAGGACTCCAAGATGGGAAGAACCTGTACTATTTGGGATCCATACAGGCTCCCAGAGACAGTATCTGCTTCATTTCAGACCCTCATCATCAGGCATCCCACAGGAGCTTCATCACAACCCTAAAAGGTGGGCGTTGTTGTCATTCACTTTACCTGGAAAATAGTGGGGCTCATGGAAATGGTTTTGCCCTGAAAGACCAAGCTGGAATTCGACCCCAGGCATTCTACACTTCAAAACCCAACATGTTCAGAGAAGGCAAACCTTCTCCAAACCTAGAAATGAGGTGGCATGCTCAGAAAAGAATAACAGAAGCAAGTGGCAGTGCATGCAAGCATTTGACTCTAGCAAGGTCGGGGCTGTTTTGTTCTGGAAGACAGTAACACAGGAAACGGTATATAGACAGAAACAAAGGAGTGGCACATACTTTAAGGGCTAGGAAATCAGAGAAGGGAAAGTTTATCCAAGGTCAAGAAAGGTTTTACTGAATGACTGTCATTAGCTGTGCTTGAAGGTCAAAGTTACCTGAAAAGGCTGGAATGAATGAGAACATCCCTGCTGAATAACAAGACCAGGATACATGGGAGGAAAACACAAGTCACACACAGAGAGGAGCTGAAGTCATGAGCTGTGGACTGGAGAGCATCCTCCAGAGAAAAGGCATATCAATGTGGGTCTTACCCAGAACAATGCACAGGGTCAAATTCCCTCCAGTTTCTGCCTTTTGGGGGGTTGCCCTTCAGACCCCTCAAATAATTTGAAGTTTTTGTCCAGAGTTTCTGTTACCAATGAGATAGCCCAATACAATGTCCCTTCCCCCAAAACTTAACTTTTAAAGAAAAATGGCCTGATCAGTGGTGATTTAGAACGAATCTTCTGACAGTGTCACAAGGCTGGCTTGCACTCATTCTGTCAACAGAAATTTGTCTGGGGAGGCCTCAAAATAACTTGCTTCACCTGGAAATGCAGAATATGGAGCACAGGACCAGATAATCAAGATCAGGCCTTTCCCAAGACTGATGAATAAGTAATGAAAACTTACTAAGTCATCTAAAGTCTTTACATGATTGAGCATGTGGTAAATGTGATAAGTTTATTTAATTTTCAAATCAACTTGTACAACTAAGTTTTTAAACTAGTTTTTTTTTTTTTTAGATGATTTTTTTCCTTGAAGTCCATATAGACCAAAGGAAAAAACATTCCTTTAACATAAATTTCTCTTAACCCTTTCTAGATGATCTTTGGATAGGAAATATAACCTTTCACTTCAACTCCCAGGGAACTTGAACATATAGTGTTTAAAATAAGAGTTTTCAAATTGGAAAGAACCTCTAAAAATAAGCCTATCTATCCCCATTTAATTTTTCAGAAAGAAAGAGAAAGATGTATTGAATGATTCAAGGCATGTCAGAAAGTGAATATTGAGTCAGGATTACATTTCCTTTTAGTTATTTCAAAGTTCTTTCCTTAAATTAAAACATCCATTTTTAAAGGCTACCCAATGATGCAATGGTAAATTTCTCCCTACATTTGTACTTGCTTCATTAATGTGTATGCATTACAATGATACCAGCAGAGATGACCGACTCCACATCATCTTTCTGTAAGACTTTCTATGTCAAACACATGACGCAATGTCAAAAGTGGAGTGTAATATGATTCCATAAATATGTGGATGATCATCATAACTACGCATTAGGAAAACGCACTCCAATTTTCCACCTGTCATGTATTCATGGCAATGTTTCCAAGTGAAACATGATCCCCTTATGGAAGGTCCCCTCTTGTGTCCCTCCTTGTCACTGAAGAGCTTCTTGCCTGCTCTAGACTCGTCAGTGGTCCCAAGGTCCAGAGAAGGTGTTGGCCAGGAGTAAGGGTATGGTAGGTGAGTTTTGTGGGGAACCTACATAGTGGATGGAGCCAGAAGAAGTTATAAAACTGCATTCGACAGGAAATGTTGGAAGAAGCAAGACCTCTTACCAGGCCCATGCAATGAGCACACATGTGGGAATTTAGGGTTAGATAAGAAAATGCAAAAACTGGAAAGAGAATAAGGGTTTTTAGGAGCAAAAGTGGATAAGCCAGGGATTTTTCATCAGAGTCAGGAGACAAATCCCCATCCTCTTGGATACCAGATGTATATGTCCAAATGGGAAAATATGGTTTAAAAGGAAGTGTTCCTACCCCTGAGATTAGTCCTTCTCATCATTGGTACCCCATGCCTTCTCTCATCTCAGGTTCCTGGTCTCATGCCCAGCAAATCAGAGATTCCTTTTTTGAGATTTTTGAGTTAGTAAGTATTTAATGGAAAATCTATTTATTCTAAAATATAAACTTTGTATTCATTAAAAATACAATGTCATTATTTGTTATCACTCCCTAAACATTCAACATAAACTTAGCCTATGGAATTATAAAATTATCCTCCCATTAAGGAAGGACCTAAACAATTGCTTTCTAAATTCAAATTCTTTGTGGTCTAAATGAAGAGACAGGGACCTGCGTAGATCCAATAGTTTCCCTAAATCTCACTCAGTCAAGCATTGTTGTGAATCTCCTATGATTATTGTCTCCTACTTTGTGATTTATGTAGCAGGCATTCCCCTAATGATTCAACTTTGTTTGATATTTATTACAAATTAACCTGAGTAATGCAACTCCTTTGATCTGAAAGGAACTCAAATATGTCTCATAAACCCAAGGTGTCAATGCTTCTATGAATTTTGAGGTTATTCCTCTTTATATATCACCTAGAATTCTTATAATATTATAGATGTTTAATACATTCTTTTTAATTTTGTCTTTTAGAATGAAAAATATTGTTATGTTATGAGATATCAATGGTTAAAAAGGATTTGTCCATATTCATAGCATCTACTTTGGAAAATTGCATTTATGTTTGTTTATTTCTTTCCTAAGCTATTCCATATATACAAAAAAAAAATTCTTACAATGAAACTAAGTAGCAGTAATAAAAATGGGTCTCTTGCCTATAATTATGCTGGATTTTATCCAGCTAATTCAATTGTTACTTCATTCCAGGAAAATTAATTTGACACAATCTTATTAAAGGCTGCTTATGCCAATCTTTTCTGAACTACCAAACAGATTTGTTGGTAAAAAGTAGAGTACTAAAAAACAATAGTGTCTTTTCAACAAATGGTGCTGGAACAATTGGACATCCATATGCAAAAAGTATCAATCCAGACCTTCCATTTTTCACAAAATTTAAGTCAAAATTAGTCACAGACCTAAATGTAAAAAACAAACAAACAAACAAACAAACACTATAAAACTCCTAGAAGATAACATAGGAGAAAATCTAGATGAACTTGGGTATGACAATGACTTTTTAGATATGACACCAAGGCACAATCCCCAAGAGGAAGAACTGGTAAACTATGCTTCATTAAAATTTTAAAATTACTGCTCTACAGAAGCCACTGTCAAGAAAATGAAATAGCAAGCCACAGACTGGGAGAAAATATTTGCAAAACACACATCCGATAAAGGACTCTTATCCAAAATATACAAGGAACTTTTAAAACTCAGCAGTCAGAAAACAAAAACCCAATATAAATACGGGCCCAAGACTTTAACACACATCTCACCAAAGAAAAAACAAAGATGGGAAATAAATTTACAAAAAGTTATTCAAAATCAAATATCATTAAGAAAGTTCCATTTCTAAAAAGTTGCTAAAGATTCATTTATTTATTTTAGAGAGAAAGCACAAGTAGCAGGAGGGGCACAGGGAGAGGGAAAAAGGCACCTCGAGCAGACCCCCCACTGAGAGTGGAACCTGATGCTGGGCGCCATCCCAGGACCATGATCACGACCTGGGCCGAAATCAAGAGTCAGAAGTTTAACCGACGGAGCCATGCAGGTGTCCCAAGGGTTTGCAAACTTAAAAAACCACTAAGATATGACTACACACCATTACAATTGTCCATATCTGGAACACTGACCACACCAAACCCTGACAAGGATACGGAGCAACAGAAACACACAGACATCACTGGTGGGGATTTGGAAGAGAGTTTAGTGGTTTCTTACAAAACTAAATGTACTCTTACCACATGGTCCAGCAATCCTACTCCTCAGAATTTACCCAAATGAGTTGAACAATCTATGTCTGCCGAAAACCTGCCCATGAATGTTTACAGGAACTTTATTTGTAATTGCCAAAGCTTGGAAGCAGCAGGATGTCCTTCGGCAAGTGAATGAATAAGTCAGCTGTGGTCCATCCAGACAACGGAGCCATGAAAAGACATGGAAGGGCCTTAAATGCAGGTAACTAAGTGAGGGAAGCCAACCTAAAAAGACTGCATACTGTATGGTTCCAACTGTGTGACGTTCCGGGAAAGACACACTTAGGGAGACAGTAAAAGAGCGGCGGTCGCCAGGTGTTGGGATGGGAATGTGGCCAGAGGAAGATTGTTAGCACAGTCAAAATTCTCTGGGTGGTACAACAGTGCGGGGTTCAGGTCACTCGACCCTTCTCCAAATCCATAGAATGGACACCACCAGTGTAAACTGTGCACATTGGGTGATTATGAACACTGCTCTATCTTCTGCCTCATATTGCTGTGAATCTAAAACTGCTCTAAAACATAAACTTTATTACTTTTTTTAAATGTCAATAGTGAACCAGAGACTTAAACTCACTATGCTGTCATTTTTCTTTCTTTTTAGTAAACCTGGTTTTCTTTTTTCTCCATTTTTTACTATGTTCAATTAGCCAACATCATTAGTTTTTGATTTAGTGTTCATTAAAAAAAAAAAAAATGGAATGACTGCCAAAAAACAAATGAAGATAGCATGAACCTACAGAAATGACCTTCCCTTTATTTCAGTTCGATCTTAATGACATATTTTAGCAGCTCTGAAAGACACCTCTGAAAGAAGAGGCGTCTTACAGTTGGTGCCAACTTACAGTTCTACTCAGCAGTCATTTTTCTGTGTCTTCCTCACCTGATTCATAAAATCATGCATTTATAGAGAAGTGACAGCATCTTCTTCTTCGCAAAGCAGAACCTGCATTCTCAATGCCTCACGCAGAGCTGAGCTATGGTAGTGGGTCAGTAAATGTTTGTGGATGACATCTTCTATGCAGAATCGTGTGTAAATCCATGATGAGATGTGAGAGTTTTATCCACTCTTACCCAAAGAAATTCTGGTTCAAAGGGAAGGAGAAGAAGGGAACTCAATTACTGACCAAAAAACTAGTCTTCAAAGGAACGAGTTTTCTGCAAGAGAAAGGAAGTTTGCTGGCCAAAGTGCCAGGTTGCTGAGCTCAGAGGGAGCAGCGCCTTTCACAGGTGAAAACACCTCCGGCTTCTCGGTGGTTTCAGAGGCTTGCTGGCTGATGACTTGCCACAAAGGTAACATCTATCAAGTTACCTATGTTAAGCTCATCATTAAATTTTCCATGTTCTTTCTCCCAGAGTCTCCTGGGTTTTGTTTAATGTTACAGACAGATGGTGCTGAGGAATTTCAGGTGTTAGCTGATGGCATTTTGGTTTTCTTCAGATGGCTCTGAGATTTTTTTCAAGTAGATTAAATCCAAGCGTAAATCACGCGTGTCTCAGCATCATAGACTTGTTGGCTCCCTGATGCCTGCACCAAACATTTGATCCTTTGGCCATAATCACGCTTCCTGCTCTGCCTCCAAGTTCTGTCCTTAGAACACCAGGCGCCATCTGTTCCATCGATGTGAGGAGGTAATGAGAAACAGTTTTATGAATGTTGAAACTGATTAGTTATCAAGTGGTATCTAATTAGTTCATCTTTGATTATCATATAATTAAAGATATCTATCATATCCCTAGCTGCACACTAGTACCAGATATTTCTCTTTGTCAGAAGTCAGGAAGGACAATTCTTCTCACTCACAGCCGGAGAGGGCCCACCATGTCCAGCTCAGCCGTTTGGTGCTGGTTCCTCCCTATCAGTGACTGACTAAGGCACCCCCTCCTTCAAAGCATTGCTGGAAATCCTGTCTCATCTGCTGTGAGCAGGGTGGAAGCGAGAACTCTGTTCTTTGTTGCTTTTCTATCATCCTGATATCAACTTATGGCATTTCTCTGAGAAAAGAGATAGTGTGAGCAGTATTCCCCTCTCCTTAGCTCTAGGGATTGGGTCTCACACTCTGTCCGCACGAGCAGGGTGTCCAGAGGACACTCCAGACAATGGTGAGAAAGGGGAGTCTCCCTTCTCCCTGTGTTCTGGTGGAAATTACCAGTAGGCAGGTGCTGGGGAAAGGACCATGCCTGCCAGCTCACAGTGGGGACGGCAGTGTTCACCATGAGAACTGTGGTTGTTATTCTGCTCAGTCATTTTTTTTTTCTTGGAAACTAGACATTTTGGATAATATATTATTGTGGCACCTCTGGGTTGTTATTTTTTTTTTAATTAATCAATTTTATTTTTTTTAAACATACAATATATTCTTATCCCCAGGGGTACAGGTCTGTGAATCGCCAGGTTTACACACTTCACAGCATTCACCATAGCACATACCATCCCGAATGTCCATAACCCCACCCCCCCTCCCAACCCCCCTCCCCTCATCAAACCTCAGTTTGTTTTGTGAGATTAAGAGTCACTTATGGTTTGTCTCCCTCCCAATCCCATCTTGTTTCATTTATTCTTCTCCTACCCCCTTAACCCCCCATGTTGCATCTCCTCTCCCTCATATCAGGGAGATCATATGATAATTGTCTTTCTCCGATTGACTTACTTCGCTAAGCATGATACCCTCTAGTTCCATCCACGTCGTCGCAAATGGCAAGATTTCATTTCTTTTGATGGCTGCATAGTATTCCATTGTGTATATATACCACATCTTCTTTATCCATTCGTCTGTTGATGGACATCTAGATTCTTTCCATAGTTTGGCTATTGTAGACATTGCTGCTATAAACATTCGGGTGCACGTGCCCCTTCGGATCACTACGTTTGTATCTTTAGGGTAAATACCCAGTAGTGCAATTGCTGGGTCATAGGGTAGTTCTATTTTCAACATTTTGAGGAACCTCCATGCTGTTTTCCAGAGTGGTTGCACCAGCTTGCATTCCCACCAACAGTGTAGGAGGGTTCCCCTTTCTCCGCATCCTTGCCAGCATCTGTCATTTCCCGACTTGTTAATTTTAGCCATTCTGACTGGTGTGAGGTGATATCTCATTGTGGTTTTGATTTGTATTTCCCTGATGCCGAGTGATATGGAGCACTTTTTCATGGGTCTGTTGGCCATCTGGATGTCTTCTTTGCAGAAATGTCTATTCACGACCTCTGCCCTTTTCTTGATTGGATTATTTGTTCTTTGGGTGTTGAGTTTGCTAAGCTCTTTATAGATTATCAACACTAGCCCTTTATCTGATATGTCGTTTGCAAATATCTTCTCCCATTCTGTCAGTTGTCTTTTGGTTTTGTTTACTGTTTCCTTTGCTGTGCAAAAGCTTTTGATCTTGATAAAATCCCAATAGTTCATTTTTGCCCTTACTTCCCTTGCCTTTGGCGATGTTCCTAGGAAGATGTTGCTGCAGCTGAGGTCAAAGAGGTTGCTGCCTGTGTTCTCCTCAAGGATTTTGATGGATTCCTTTCTCACATTGAAGTCCTTCATCCATTTTGAGTCTATTTAGATGTATGGTGTAAGGAAATGATCCAATTTCATTTTTCTGCATGTGGCTGTCCAATTTTCCCAACACCATTTATTGAAGAGGCAGTCTTTTTTCCATTGGACATTCTTTCCTGCTTTGTCTAAGATTAGTTGACCATAGAGTTGAGGGTCTATTTCTGGGCTCTCTATTCTGTTCCATTGATCTATGTGTCTGTTTTTGTGCCAGTACCATGCTGTCTTGATGATGACAGCTTTGTAATAGAGCTTGAAGTCCGGGATTGTGATGCCACCAACTTTGGCTTTCTTTTTCAATATTCCTTTGGCTATGTGAGGTCTTCTCTGGTTCCATATAAATTTTAGGATTATTTGTTCCATTTCTTTGAAAAAAATGGATGGTACTTTGGAATTGCATTAAATGTGTAGATTGCTTTAGGTAGCATAGACATTTTCACAATATTTATTCTTCCAATCCAGGAGCATGGAACATTTTTCCATTTCTTTGTGTCTTCCTCAATTTCTTTCATGAGTACTTTATAGTTTTCTGAGTATAGATTCTTAGCCTCTTTGGTTAGGTTTATTCCTAGGTATCTTATAGTTTTGGGTGCAATTGTAAATGGGATTGACTCCTTAATTTCTCTTTTTTCTGTCTTGTTGTTGGTGTAGAGAAATGCAACTGATTTCTGTGCATTGATTTTATATCCTGACACTTTACTGAATTCCTGTACAAGTTCAAGCAGTTTTGGAGTGGAGTCTTTTGGGTTTTCCACATATAGTATCATATCATCTGCAAAGAATGATAGTTTGACTTCTTCTTTGCCGATTTGGATGCCTTTAATTTCCTTTTGTTGTCTGATTGCTGAGGCTAGGACTTCTAGTACTATGTTGAATAGCAGTGGTGATAACGGACATCCCTGTCGTGTTCCTGACCTTAGCGGAAAAGCTTTCAGTTTTTCTCCATTGAGAATGATATTTGCAGTGGGTTTTTAATAGATGGCTTTGATAATATTGAGGTATGTGCCCTCTATCCCTACACTTTGAAGAGTTTTGATCAGGAAGGGATGCTGTACTTTGTCAAATGCTTTTTTAGCATCTATTGAGAGTATCATATGGTTCTTGTTCTTTCTTTTATTAATGTGTTGTATCACATTGATTGATTTGCAGATGTTGAACCAAACTTGCAGCGCTGGAATAAATCCCACTTGGTCGTGGTGAATAATCCTTTTAATGTATTGTTGAATCCTATTGGCTAGTATTTTGGTGAGAATTTTTGCATCTGTGTTCATCAAGGATATTGGTCTGTAGTTCTCTTTTTTGATGGGATCCTTGTCCGGTTTTGGGATCAAGGTGATCCTGGCCTCATAAAATGAGTTTGGAAGTTTTCCTTCCATTTCTATTTTTTGGAACAGTTTCAGGAGAATAGGAATTAGTTCTTCTTTAAATGTTTGGTAGAATTCCCCTGGGAAGCCGTCTGGCCCTGGGCTTTTGTTTGTTTGGAGGTTTTTGATGACTGTTTCAATCTCCTTACTGGTTATGGGTCTGTTCAGGCTTTCTATTTCTTCCTGGTTCAGTTGTGGTAGTTCATATTTCTCTAGGAATGCATCCATTTCTTCCAGATTGTCAAATTTGTTGGCGTAGAGTTGCTCATAGTATGTTCTTATAATTGTCTGTACTTCTTTGGTGTTAGTTGTGATCTCTCCTCTTTCATTCATGATTTTATTTATTTGGGTCCTTTCTCTTTTCTTTTTGATAAGTCTGGCCAGGGGTTTATCAATCTTATTAATTCTTTCAAAGAACCAGCTCCTAGTTTCGTTGATTTGTTCTATTGTTTTTTTGGTTTCTATTTCATTGATTTCTGCTCTGATCTTTATGATTTCTCTTCTGCTAGGTTTAGGGTTTCTTTCTTGTTCTTTCTCCAGCTCCTTTAGGTGTAGGGTTAGGTTGTGTACCTGAGACCTTTCTTGTTTCTTGAGAAAGGCTTGTACCGCTATATATTTTCCTCTCAGGACTGCCTTTGTTGTGTCCCACAGATTTTGAACCGTTGTATTTTCATTATCATTTGTTTCCATGATTTTTTTCAATTCTTCTTTAATTTCCTGGTTGACCCGTTCATTCTTTAGAAGGCTGCTGTTTAGTCTCCATGTATTTGGTTCTTTCCAAATTTCCTCTTGTGATTGAGTTCTAGCTTCAGAGCATTGTGGTCTGAAAATATGCAGGGAATGATCCCGATCTTTTGATACAGGTTGAGACCTGATTTAGGGCCGAGGATGTGATCTATTCTGGAGAATGTTCCATGTGCACTAGAGAAGAATGTGTATTCTGTTGCTTTCGGATGAAATGTTCTGAATATATGTGATGTCCATCTGGTCCAATGTGTCATTTAAGGCCTTTATTTCCTTGTTGATCTTTTGCTTGGATTATCTGTCCATTTCAGTGAGGGGAGTGTTAACGTCCCCTACTATTATTGTATTATTGTTGATGTGTTTCTTTGATTTTGTTATTAATTGGTTTATATAGTTGGCTGCTCCCACGTTAGGGGCATAGATATTTAAAATTGTTAGATCTTCTTGTTGGACAGATCCTTTGAGTATGATATAGTGTCCTTCCTCATCTCTTATTATAGTCTTTGGCTTAAAATCTAATTGATCTGATATAAGGATTGCCACTCCTGCTTTCTTCTGATGTCCATTAGCATGGTAAATTATTTTCCACCCCCTCACTTTAAATCTGGAGGTGTCTTCGGGTTTAAAATGAGTTTCTTGTAGGCAACATATAGATGGGTTTTGTTTTTTTATCCATTCTGATACCCTGTGTCTTTTGATTGGGGCAGTTAGCCCATTAACATTCAGGGTAACTATTGAGAGATATGAATTTAGTGCCATTGTATTGCCTGTAAGGTGACTGTTATTGTATATTGTCTCTGTTCCTTTCTGATCTACTACTTTTAGGGTCTCTCTTTGCTTAGAGGACCCCTTTCAATATTTCCTGTAGAGCTGGTTTGGTGTTTGCAAATTCTTTCAGTTTTTGTTTGTCCTGGAAGCTTTTTATCTCTCCTTCTATTTTCAATGACAGCCTAGCTGGATATAGTATTCTTGGCTGCATGTTTTTCTCGTTTAGTGCTCTGAATATATCATGCCAGCTCTTTCTGGCCTGCCAGGTCTCTGTGGATAAGTCTGCTGCCAATCTAATGTTTTTACCATTGTATGTTACAGACTTCTTTTCCCGGGCTGCTTTCAGGATTTTCTCTTTGTCACTAAGACTTGTAAATTTTACTATTAGGTGGTGGGGTGTGGACCTATTCTTATTGATTTTGAGGGGGGTTCTCTGAACCTCCTGGATTTTGATGCTTGTTCGCTTTGCCATATTGGGGAAATTCTCTCCAATAATTCTCTCCAATATACCTTCTGTTCCCCTCTCTGTTTCCTCTTCTTCTGGAATCCCAATTATTCTAATGTTGTTTCATCTTATGGTGTCACTTATCTCTCGAATTCTCCCCTCATGGTCCAGTAGCTGTTTGTCCCTCTTTTGCTCAGCTTCTTTATTCTCTGTCATTTGGTCTTCTATATCACTAATTCTCTCTTCTGCCTCATTTATCCTAGCAGTGAGAGCCTCCATTTTTTATTGCACCTCATTAATAGCTTTTTTTTATTTCAACCTGGCTAGATTTTAGTTCTTTTACTTCTCCAGAAAGGGCTTTTATATCTCCCGAGAGGGTTTCTCTAATATCTTCCATGTCTTTTTCGAGCCCAGCTAGAACCTTGAGAATCGTCATTCTGAACTCTAGATCTGACATATTACCAATGTCTGTATTGATTAGGTCCCTAGCCTTTGGTACTGCCTCTTGTTCTTTTTTTTGTGGCGAATTTTTTCGCTATGTCATTTTGTCCAGATAAGCGTATATGAAGGAGCAAGTAAAATACTAAAAGGGTGGCAACAACCTCAGGAAAATATGCTTTAACCAAATCAGAAGAGTTCCCAAATCGTGAGGGGGGAGAAAGGGGATAAAAAGAGGTTCAGAAAGAAAAAAAAATAAACAATTAAAAGAAGAAAACGAATAAAGAAAAAATATAAAAAGGAAAAATATATATATATATATATTAGATAAACTAGTTAAAAAACGTTAAAAAAGAAAAGGGTAAAAGTTTAAAAAAATTTAGCAGAAGAAGAGAAAAAAAATTGAAAAAGAAAAAAAATTAAATTAACTGCAAGGCTAAAGAATCATGGGGAGAAAGCCATGAGTTCCGTGCTTTGCTTTCTCCTCCTCTGGAATTCCGCCGCTCTCCTTGGTATTGAAACTGCACTCCTTGGTAGGCGAACTTGGTCCTGGCTGGGTTTCTTGTTGATCTTCTGGGGGAGGGGCCTGTTGTAGTGATTCTCAAGTGCCTTTGCCCCAGGCGGAGTCGCACCACCCTTACCCAGGGCCGGGCTGAGTAATCCGCTCGGGTTCGCTTCCGGGAGCTTTTGTTCCCTGAGCACTTTCCATAGAGTCCGGAGGACGGGAATGAAGATGGCGCCGCCCAGTCTCCGGCCCAGAGGAGCCGAGAGCCCGGGGCCCCACTCCTCAGTGCGCCCTCAGAGAACAGCGCCCAATTGCTCCCGTCACCCTGGCCTCCGGCCGCGCTCCGAGCTCACCGAGCCTGCGACCGGTTCAAGGTAAACCCGAGCTTAGAGCTCACTCCTCGGCTCCGTCTCTGTAGCCGGCTTCCCCGTTCTAATACCTGCAAGCTCTGCGACACTCAGACACCCCCGATCCTTCTGCGACCCTGCGGGACCTGAGGCCACGCTGACCCCGCATGGGCTTCACCCCGGTTAAGCCTCTGGAGCGATGTCCCTCAGCGGAACAGACTTTTAAAAGTCCTGATTTTGTGCTCCGTGGCTCCGCCGCTTGCCGGGAGCGGCCCCTCCCCCCGCGGTCTATCTTCCCGTCGCTTTGGATTCACTTCTCCGCCAGTCCTACCTTTCAGAAAGTGGTTGATTTTCTGTTTCTAGAATTGTTGTTCTTCTTCTCTTCGATCTCCCGTTGGATTTGTAGGTGTTTGCAATGTTTAGATAAGCTATCTAGCTGGTCTCCCGCTACCTGAAGTAGTCTCAGCCGCTACTTCTCCGCCATCTTGACTCCTCCCATCTCTGGGTTGTTATTTTATCCAGATTTTTTTTGTCCTGTCGGTCAATATGTCTCTCTTAACGGTATGCCATGCTGGTGTCTCTGTTACTTCTCAATTCTTCTTCCCATTTATCCTGATACCTGGTGGCCATCCTGTGTCTGAATTGCTCTGTGGTGGGGCAACACCTGGGAAGATGCCGTGCACACACCTGCAGACCAACATATGTCTACCTGCCAGTGCAGGTACCTACCCATCCATTTTCAAGGGAAGATCGTGAAAATTTCAGGCGGTCTTCCAGTTTTGTTCCTTTTTTGTTTCTGCCAGGGCTTCCTGTATCTCCCCTGTACATTTCTATCTTTGGGGGTCAACCAACAAGGTATGGAGAGCTTGTCTGGGCCCTCTGTGGCACACATATCTTCAGAACCTTCCCATGAGATCTTGACTGGTCCACAGAGCTACAAGATTTTCCCACCAATGGTGCTGCTGGTGCTGACAATATCCCCAGCATTAGTTTCCACTCTTGCTCTGAATCAAGTCTGACATCTCTGGCAATGAACTTAATCATGGTTTTCTGGATGACTTTCTTTCTTCACCCCTGCTGCCATATCACCCAACCCTCCCCTAAAACAATCTCCAAATACACCAACCTAGCTACTAGGGGCAGGAATAGGAATAGCCCCAGTCAAAAAGGCCTAGACTCCAATGGTTTTGCCCACAGTTTTAACAGTTCTGCAGGAAAAAACTATATATATATATATATATATATATATATATATATATATATATATAATTTTGTTGTTTTTTTTTTTAGAAAATTTCTAGAGCCCTGAAATATTTTTGTTTTTTTTTTTTTTTTTTTTCAAATTATTTTAGTTTTAATTGTCTTGAAGGGAGATTTGCCAGTGTTTTTCTTCACAGAGGCCAGGAATCCTGCTTTAATTAAATTATGAAATTTAATATGGCCTTAATTTCCCACTTTTGTCTTATTTGTCTTTGTTCTAATTTCTCAGTAGATGATGGGCCCTTTAGATATGTATCCATTCTTGTTTTTAGTTAATACTTACTACTCTCAATAACCTCAACAGACTGGCTTTCAAAATCACAATATTTTCATTAGAAATAGAAGGAATGACCAGATTAGCTCAAAATAACAAATCTTAAAAGATCTCACTGCAATTTTTCCTTTATTGATCAAAAAAAGGTAACACACCATTTTAGCATGCAACAATGAGAGTAACACCTTAAGAGTTTATCAGAATACGTGCTTTACTCAAAGGAAAACAACATGCCTAAAACTGCCCCATGAAGATAAGCATAACCATTTCAGGACTTAGCAACATTCACAGTCTTACCAGTTTCTGCTGGGAGCACCAGAACAACAGGGCTCAGATTTGATAGAACCACGTTCATAGCTGGGTACTGCTTTCTACAACATATGTTCCAGAACCAGGATAATAGTCTGTCAAGTACAAAGCATACTTATGCCTACTGCCAAGTCACAGTGGGACTCAGGGACTTTTTCTCCGAGGACTGTGTAATCGTTTACTTTTACATATGAGTCTGGGTTCTCTGGGCAGATGCTTGTCAGCACACCACTGCTTCTCTCTACAAAGCCTGTTTATAAAAACTTCCCTCTACATTTCCTATCTAATCTCCAGCAAGATATATGCTGAATTCTTTAGATCTTTTATCTTTTCATAAATAACCATTCATCATGCTCTACTTTGGTTTTCATCACAGAAATAATTCAATAGAACTTGTATACAAATCATTCAGTGTAAAGTATTTGGAGAAGGGGATTGCCTTTCATTTTATTGGTAAATGGAAAAAAAAAAGAAATGGAATAAAATTAAGTGAAATCAAACCAAATAAATAAATAAATTGTCAGGTGCCAGATTTACTGGTTTCATAGGAAATGACTATCCTTTAGGACCATGGAAGAGAATTAGTCTGCCCTCAGTCTGGCCAAAATTCTCATAGTAAAATAATTTACTGACCTTATCAATAAAATAGTTTTGTGGAAGGTAATGATTGAACCTATATAAATTTATGCATTTTATTATATTTATAGAAACAACAAAGTTATAATACTGAATCAACATAATACAATGAAGTTTTATTCCCTTTAGCATAATAATGACTAGCATACTATTAATTTCCATTTACAGTCCCTTGCTTATTAAAACTTACAATCTCCTCCTCCTCAGATGAATGTCATCCTTGTAAATTTGTCTTAATTGACTTAAATAATATTCCCACTCAGACAGTTTTTGATATGGTTTTCTGACTGTTTCTCCAGTTAATACTTCTTAAAAATATGCCTCTGATTTTGTGATCACACAAGCCGGTTATCACCAATAATCCCACATTAAGGACTGTGAGAAGTGAGAAGGGTTTTACAAAGCTATTACCTAACCTGCTGGCACAGCTTGAGGAGTGTTTCTCAATCCTTAACGCCATGCCTGGGATATATGACCTCGTTCAGCCCGTGATAATTTCATGCCAAACCACAACGCGTTCATGGACACACATCTCAAAATCCAGAGAGCAGATCTCCAGACTATGGTTTTCTTTTTTATGGCGTTATTGTTCTCAAACCTATTTGGGTCTTGCCACTTTTCCTTTACAGAGACTCTTCCCAGAACTAGCTCGTCCTTTCTTCATTTTCATGTAGCATCTCATGCTTACTCTTTTTTTTTTTTTTAAGATTTTATTTATTTATTTGACAGAGAGAGATCACAAGTAGGGAGAGAGGCAGGCAGAGAGAGAGGAGGAAGCAGGATCCCCACTGAGCAGAGAGCCGGATGCAGGGCTCGATTCCAGGACCCTGAGATCATGACCTGAGCCGAAGGCAGCGGCTCAACCCGCTGAGCCACCCAGGCGCCCCTCATGCTTACTCTTATTTCAAATATAAGCACATGTCACCTCTTTGAAAGTTTTCCTCTACCCACTGGCTCATTTGAATGGTTATGGGCTTACACAATACCCAAGTGGATACAGTTATTATGAACTTCTCTCCCTGCTTTGTGTTCCTTAATGTATTTGTCTGGATTTCCACTAAATAACATGAAAAGAAAAAAAAAAAAAAAAACTATACACAATTTTATGTCTATCCCCCAAAATATACACCTCCTCCTTTTTAAAAATTTGCAGTAGAGAAGGAATTATTGTTTAAAATCAACAAAAAATGCACTTAAAAATGAACAGTGCAATTCTACCCTGATAATCCCACTCTTTCTAAAGAAAGCTGAGCAAATGTAAGTATTCATTGTTTGGAGGAACATGTTCTTCCTTATGCTGTCTCCAGTGGCTCATTTTTCTGAAGGAGGGCAATGGACCACATGTGGCCAATTCAAAGTGAGCCAAGGTTGCATGGAAGGAATATATTGGCTTCATCTCAGAGGATATCCAGTTGAGTTGAATAAATGCTGCAACTTTGTATGTTTGGCTCATGAAAAGCCTTTTAAAAATAAGACACTTCAATCTGAATTCCAAGACTCATGAGTATAGACCTGTCCCATGCCCCAAGGACTTTCATTTCTAGCTGAGCTCCAATATCACCAGTGTTCACAGGTTGAATAAAATAAATGATCTTTCTAGCTCATACTCTGAATTTCACAGAACCAGACACTTTTCTTTTCTCTTAGGAAGATCCAAATCTATTCTATTCAGTTCTCAGGAACACGTCCAGTGAGGCATGTTTTTTGTTACTCGACACTCCAGCTTCTACTGGTATTTCTCTAAGTTTCCGATGAGCCAAATCCTCATAATAACTTTATTAATATCTTACTAGCTTGGATTTTGTTCATATTACTGAGCTATAATAAAACTACGATGTAATTGGCCAAAACTCAGAGTGAAATCATGCAAGCATGATAGTGAGGCATTGATGTTCTGTCTGCAATTTCGTGCTTGCTTATCCTTTAGGGAAACATTCCAGTCATAGAAAATTCTGTTCAAATAATGTGAAAGTGGAAAACTTTAGCCAGAAAGGATGTGGAAAGCATCTCACGCAATGACTTTGCTTCATAAATTAAAAAAACAAAACAGAGAGAAAGTCATTTGCCCATGTTCATACAGCCAAGCCGTGTCAGAGCTGGACACAGGATCCTGACTCTCAATTTCACTGAATATAACTAATTCAAGAGGTTCGGGTAGATACTAACATCCTCAGTTAAAAAAAAAACAAAACAAAACAAAACAAACAAAAAAAAAAAAAAAACAGACAAAGAAGCAAAAACCCACTTCAGAAAATCCGTGGCCCCAGAGAAGAGGAAGTTATGAAGTCATATAGTTATATTCAGAGATCTTTTACACTAGAGTCATCTTTAAACACCACAAAATGTTGTTTGGCACTGGGTTGTCTCCAGTAAAAGCTCAAAAGAATGAAAAGAAAATTTTGCTTGGTTTTTATTTTCTCAACAAAATCATATTCAAATCGAATTATCTGCTTCATTAGGATTTCTAGATAAACTTTGTAAACCAAAATGTTTTAAGGGACGTAATAAGCTCTTTTAACATCCATTTATATATTTTTTATTTCTACTTCCTTTAAGAAAATACAGAGTCATAGTTAAATATTTGTGATCATTAAATTTCACCAAATTACAGAATTTTTTTTTCTAGTAATAATTCATTACATCGCCCAGAAGGGTAATATACATACCATGTACCAATATGTACTAGACTCAGCATCGTAGACAAGGGTGGGAGGGCTTTAAGCTCTATCCAGTGAGGCCTCTCTCTCTCTCTATGGGGGACAACACAGGACCCACAGGGCAGTGACTTAGGGAAGAGGTCACTGTAGTTAGTGACCAAGTACTCCTTCAGCATTTCAAAAACATCTTTTCAGCACTGAATGAGGGCCAGCTGTTCAGCATGGCACCGACAATACAGAGATGAGCAACATTGTTTCCCCTCCCTGGGTTCCTAGAAGGAAGGCAGAAATAAACAGGCCTCCCCAGGAAGGTCTGTTGACATATCTAGTGTTACATTTGCTACTATAAATCACCCCAATGAATAAGACATTTTTTATTTTTTTATTTTTTTAATTTATTTTCAGTGTACCAGAATTCATTGTTTATGCACCACACCCAGTGCTCCATGCAATACGTGCCCTCCATAATACCCACCACCAGGCTCCCCCAATTTCCCACCCCCTGCCCCTTCAAAACCCTCAGATTGTTTTTCAGAGTCCATGGTCTCTCATGGTTCATCTCCCCTTCCAATGTCCCCCAACTCCCTTCTCCTTTCCATCTCCCCATGTCCTCCGTGTTATTCCTTATGCTCCACAAATGAATAAGACTTTTATTAAGATCTAGCTAATCAAATTTGGTTGATATTCTGAGACCATGTTAAAGGTGATGAGGGTGTTTGAGCGTCTATTACTGGCAACAAGAAACAATATGTTTATGCACCAAAGTCACTGAACTGATCTCACTGTTTTTGTTTTTTCTTCCAGAGGAAATAACGACTTGGTATTGTAGAAAAAGGGAAAGATGACATTTGGTTTGCCTTACTAAGAATTTGGTATATTAATTATAAATGAGCTTTTGTACATGGTCATTGAAAGGGAAAGTAAACTGTGACTTTTATATTCAAGAAAGCATAAAAACATCAGCACGACTGCCTGTCCTCTGAGATTACCTCCAGTTCCTCTTACACGCCAAGTACTCTGCCAGAGCCTGGGAAATCAGAGACTTGGTGTATGCCTACAAAGTACACAGTCTCCAGGACAGAGAGGATCGCAGTCAGAGAATGGGGGCGGTCCTACCAGAGAGATTTTTAGGAAATTCTGTGTATGGATTTTGTTCGCAAGGGTGGGGGAGTCAGAATCCCCACGGCTCCGTTTGTCTTCATGCATGTCTCACATTTCTGGATAACCCTAGAGAAAATTACAAAATCATAATTTTTGGAATATGCATACGCAACATCGTGTTAGCTCAGACACCATTTCGCATTAATACCAGAATGAACGAGCATCTTGCAGAGCTCTGGTTTGAGATGGAATGTGGTATCCACCCACAATTTTCCTGGTGCCCCAACTGTGAAAAGATTTCCCCTCTCTAATGTTTCAGAAGATGGATTGTAAACAAATCTTGGGATAACAGGATTCGGTGGGAGAGTGCTGAAGGGAGTCACGCAGGCTCGTACGGCTGTAATCAGAAGCCAGGCTATGCACAGGTCAGTGGTGACATCGCATCAAAACAGGAACTGATTTAGAAAGCCATGGCCCTCTACAAAGGGGCCTCCACCTGGAAAAGGAGCCATCAATCCAATCGCACAAACTTCAGAGGTCAGCGCGCAGCGATCCTGTTTTCAGCTGGTGCTCTACCTATGTCAACCACCCTGCATACTCTGCATTCTGTCATGTGCTGAGGACAAATGAATCCTGCCCAGCCTGTGACCAAAAAAAAAAAAAAAAAAAAAAGCCTGTTTCAAGAGTCTGCCATCCCGCTTAGATACCCGTCTAGGGCAAAACGAATCTCTCCCATACATCCTTCTTCCTTGAAATTTTTCTGACTCCCCTTATGTTTCTTTCTTTTTCTTCCTTTCCTGATATCTATAATAATAAAAGCTAACACTTACCGAGTGCTTGCTTCGTGTCAGACTCTGTCGAACACTTCAGAAGTACTGGCTAATTTAATTCTCTTGAACAATTTAGGAACTATTCTATAATTATTTCAGACTTTTACATATTTTGCTTCTAATATGAGTTATGGAGAAGCATAGTGACTTGCCCAAAATAACACAATGAGTAAGCAACAGAGGTGAGCTTCAGATCCAGTAATCTGACTTCAGAGCTGGATCTCATAAAAACAGCTTGCCCCTTTGCCCATTGTCTTACGATCCCAAACCAAGCATGCCACGCATGTGCTAGAGCAGAATACAGCAGGAATCCAACTTCTCTTTGGCCCACAGAGCTTTTAAAATATACATTGGGAGGCACCTGGGTGACTCAGTCAGTTAAGCCTCTGACTCTTGATTTTGGCTCAGGTTATGAGCTCATGGTGATGAGATTGAGCCCCACCTAGGCATGGAGCCTGCTTGGGATTCTCTCTCTCCCTCTCACTCTGCCCCTCCCCACTTCAAAAAACTTTTTTTTTTTTTATTTAAAAAATAAAATAAAATACACCTTGCACTCTTGACTTTTGCGTGACCTCTGACATTTTGTTTGGTTTTAAGAATGACAAGAAGGTTTGAAGGGGCGGGGGGTGGGAGGTTGAGGGAACCAGGTGGTGGGTATTAGAGAGGGCATGGATTGCATGGAGCACTGGGTGTGGTGCAAAAACAATGAATACTGTTATGCTGAAAATAAATAAATACATAAATAAAAATTTAAAAAAAATGACAAGAAGGACATTTCACTCTCCTTTCTTTCAAAGCTGACTTTCCATGACCCAAGATTGAGTCACCAGTAATGCCTTTATGAACCGTCCATAAAAAATGGGAAGATTTTTAGACAGGTTTGGCTTCTAGCGGTTTTTAAGAATAGCAAGATTCAAACCAGAGTGAACTATTGTTCACACTATAATTTAAATTTTGAGGAGATGTGGCAGGAACTTCATTCTATTCTGAATGAATTATTTCCAATGAGAAGAGAGAACTTCTTGGAATCCTGAAGGGTTAATTTCATTCTCTACAGGGATTTTTTGCCTTCTTTTTTTTTCAATGGTCATATGGTCCTGACTGTGATACTGGAAGCTGTAGACCCATGAGAGTTTCAAATCTACGGCCAGTTGAAATGAGAGAAACTAGGAAGTGGGTGCATGGGCGTAAAACCATTTCAGTGAACCGTACAACTCAGAGAAAGGAACAAGATTTAAACACTTCGCAACCACAAACCAGATCCTTGGAAAGAATCAAGAATACTTCGTGCTGTAGAGGTCATCCGGCCCAATCTTGCCAAAATCCCCTAATTTACTATAGGAATTCCAACTTGGGTCTCAGCATCTTGTCATCCAGCCTCAGCTTGGATAGCAACATTTACTAACTCATATGCTCGCCTACTCCATTTCTGACAACATTGGTTACATAAATATCAGTCTGTCAATAAGTGCTTATTACTGGGTGATACGTGGCTGAAATCAGTCTCTGTGAGGATTCTATCAGCTGGCCCTAATGCACACATCTGAAGAAAGAACCACACTACCCCTTGGGCACCTGGGTGGCTCAGTGCTTTAAGCCTCTGCCTTTGGCTCAGGTCATGATCTCAGGGTCCTGGGATTGAGCCCTGCATTGGGCTCTCTGCTAAGAGGGGAGCCTGCTTCCCCCTCCCCCTCTGCCTGCCTTTCTGCCTATTTGTGATCATTCTCTCTGTCAAGTAAATAAATAAAATCTTAAAAAAAAAAAAAAAGAACGACTCCACCCTATATTTCCTCAAGGACAAATATCCACTGTGTCAAGTTGTCTATAAAAGTCTCACCAGGACTGGACCCTGTAGTATTTAATTTCATCACACTTCCATTATGTATCCCCAACTAGTGTGTAAGGAAGGTCTCTGGACACAAATACAGGCCCTGAAGCCACCAACAGGAGGTTTAGTTTGATAGATTTGTCTTAAAATCAGCAGAGCAGAGTAGGACATAGATAGTCAACAGGCCCAGGCACTATTCCTGGCTATAGCCCTGGACAGACAAGTATGGGTCTATCTCTTCCTTGTCTAGTCTTAGTGTATCAAATTTTAGATGGTAGAGAAGTAGACACAGGGAGAGAAAGGAGAGTATGTTGGATGCTCTATATTTGGACTAACTTCATGGACATTGCAGCTGGTAGACTTAGAAGTCTGGGTTTGAGTTGCTGTCAACAACGTACTGATCTCAAAAAATGGCTTAGTCTCTCTGAACCCCATTTTACTCGGTTTGAAAATTGGAATATTTATAACATTCATGTCACAGGACTGTTTTGAAGGTTAAATGAGATAACATATATAAAATGGGCTCAGCCCAATGCCTGGCACATAGTAGAATGTCCAACAAATGTTAGTTATTTTAAGAAGACCTTTAAGATAAAAGAGCCAAGATGCCTCCTCTTGAGCAGCATTTGCCAGATGGCTTTCTAACTCTGGGTTTGGCTCCTTCTTGGGAATGTGTTCAGTGAAAAAACATTCCAACAAATCAATTAATAAACATCAACGAACACTTTCTACATGCAGCACAATGCTTCAGGCTCTGTGAATGATCCAACAAGAATAAGACATGGCCCTCCCCCTCATGGAGATAATTTAATTAAGAAGATAAGACAGCACATGAAAACAGAACCAAAAATTCAGAGTCATAATGGATTCTCAATGGGTAATATGTGCTCTATTTCCTAAAGGAGCACAGAAGGAGATTACTTCCCAGCTCAGACTGTTAGGGAAAGCCCCTAGGGAAGGAGAGGTTGATACCATTTCCACTATACCTTTCAGTGGTCTTCTCCCCACTTTCACAAAAGTCAAATCAGAATGAAAACAAAACAAAAATTCCTTCTTCTGGATGTCGTCTCAGAAAAGAGCATCTTCACCTGCCCGGAATCCCTTGGAGGAGCCCTTCACAAAATCCTCTTTCCTTCGTCTGTGACGTCCATTCGTCCTGGATATCTTTATCACGCAAACCTGAAACTACTCAAATCTGGGTCTTTCTCCTGAAATCCTCTGGTCTCTGACTAGTTCCCACTTTTTAACTTCACACCACCCCATCC
The DNA here is from genome assembly GCF_010015895.1 of Lontra canadensis. NCBI lineage: Eukaryota > Metazoa > Chordata > Mammalia > Carnivora > Mustelidae > Lontra > Lontra canadensis. Next base: position 4,175,737 of record NW_022631026.1, read on the forward strand.
CATTTGTTTACATGTCGACCATCGTTATTTGTCCCCAAAGAGTAAATCTGGTCACCTTTAGGTCACACAGCAGTGGTTGTTGCTTTGACAATCGATGTCCCTATCTCCCAGCCTCCAGGGCACAGACACCTTTATTCCAGTCTTGGACAGCTGCTTAATCTTCCCTGACTGTCTTGCTTTTCCCAACCTCCATAGTTTCCAGCGCTGAGAATGCCTGGCTCGCCTCTATTTCTCCACCAGGAGTGCTGCCCCTCCTGCCTCTTCAAGGATCATAGAGATACCTCATTCTTTGGGATTCCCTTCAGTGTTAGCCAGGAATCCTTGGCTAATACCTTCCCAGTCTGAGTTAAATACCCCTTCTCTTGACTACCCCAGCTCTGTAACAAATTAAATTATTCTTAGTTGTATTCAAATCATCTATATTCATCTGACTTGATCTTACATACTGAGCTCATTTTTTTGTTTCTTTGTTGTTGTTGTTGATGTAATGGAAAACCATGGGTCATTTTTTCTATATTTTCTGTGTGTACCACCACATAGGGTCTCAATAAGTGTTTGCTGAAAGTCAATGAATGTATCTATGTGACCATTGAAAGACAAATAAAATTTGGCCAGGTTGCAAAATTTAAGGAGAAATCCCTGCAAGGAAAAGGCAAAGACTGTGGGCATGGTAAAGCAATCACCCTTCAAAGATAGCTAACTGTCTTTGGTGATATTAAGCAATGACCCACCCTAAAATAGAGGTTCTTATCATCTGAATGGCTTATTTCTAAAATTGTACATGTCCAAAAAACACTGAACCTAGTCCTTGCTAGGTTGCCTGTAAATAATGTTGTTTAGAATGTTTTCATTATTAGTCCATGTTGAATACTTTCCTCTTCCACTTCAGAACCTCCCAGCTCATCTGAAAGCCTTAATCTTAGCATAAAGTCCCACACGTACACTACAACCCTTTGCACTGCTAATATTTTAATGGAGACATGGAGGACCAGGGAATGTATGCAGCAGAATGCAGCAATGGTTTGAACATTCCTCTATCCCTTTCCATGCCATAAAGAATATTCTCTACAAACAAATAGTATAAAACCATGGAGAAAACAGGAGCATTTTCAACATTGCCTAAATTAAGCAAGAATATGCTTTGAAAGAAATCTGTTCTTTAGGGTGAAAATAAACCAACAGCCACTGCCTAGGAAAAAAATTATATCTGTAGTATTTTTTAATATCAGTTTGATGAGATCTAGGTTTTAAACAGGTCTGGTGCCATGTAATTTGCAACATAATTTCACTGTCTGTTTATCTATCCATCGGTCCACCCATTCATATGTATATAACATAGGCAGGAAATCTGGTGTCTGTTGCTAGTTCATAAATCAGTGTCTGCTCTCAACAACATCTGAATACAAATGTGATTAAATTTGATACCATGCCCATTTTTCATTTATCAGATTTCAGAATGTGATGCCTTGGCAGCTGTCCTAGGGTAATGTGTTTTGCATTTAACCCCTTGAGTCCCAGTTCTTCTCGACATATGAAGCCCCTTGTGGTGATATTGGAAATTCACTCATCAGGACATCTACTCTATATATCACAGAGAAATTTTTCCTCAGCATATCAGGGAGAGAAGAATGGGGAACAAGCTGAAAATAGAATTGGAATATGGAAGGAAAATTCAGAATCACTGTTTCTGAGATGGAAGAGACCTTAGAGATCCTATAGCCCCATCCTTTTTGAAATGTCATTCCTATGAATCACCTGGGGTCTTGTTAAAGTGCAGAGTCTGGCTCAGGAGGTCTGGGGTGTGGCCTGAGGTTCTGCATTTCTAATAAGCTTCCAGGAGAAGCTGACACCACATGTTATGCAGAAGTCTAGCAGGGCTACTGTTTCCTAAATTTGATAATCATCTGATTGACTTGTGTACTTTAGTATCCTCCTCAGAATCACAAATCACATTTTCCTAGGAGAGGGTCTTACAACTGTATTTTGAACAGTCGACTCATGTGACTGCATAGATCTGGGAAACATTGAAACTAAAGCCCAAAAGGAAAAGTAAATTGCTGAAATCAAGACTTGGAACACAGATTGTCAAGCAAGTGTTTCTGCCACTAAACTTATCACAATAGGCACGAAATAAGCAGAATGAAGTTTAAAGAATAATCTGGAATGTTCAAAATAAGTTCCAAGAAATTCATTCTAATGGAAATGGATTATTCAGAGTCAAGGCTGAAGAACCTTCCAGGAAAACCAAAACTGGTCCCAGAAAAGAGATAATGTCCAGCTGTTCTGTGAGGAGAACAAACCAAAACAAGACAAAGCACTAGCAATCAGATACCTTTACTGACAAATAAACAAACGTTGAGAAAGCCCATTTTTCCCTTTCTCTTCCTTCATATATGCCTTTGGAGAACATAGTTATAAAATTATCAGCTACTCAATTCTGAAGCCAGACTCTATGAAGAGGAAGATGCATCATGGCTCTCCAACCTTTCCATCTTCCCCAGATCCACATGGCTTTTCACAATCCACCATCAAAGACCTGTCATGGCTTCCCAAGATCCTTCATGGCTTTCCACATTTCACACGCCATCCCAAGAATCTTCACAAACATGCATAAGCATATCTTCACTCCACCACCGGTGTCTAAATAGGCACAGGTCTGTCAAAATGTCAATGTTCCTACTTGGAGGGGTCAACAATGAGGACAATTATAAAAACCTACCTGTTATTCTTCTTGTTATAGGTGGACCATTAGTTAGATTCCTTTTCCTCAGAAAATAAAATAACGATCATACAACGGAATGTGGATCACTGAGCCTTGTGGGCAAACAGTAAGCTCCTAACCATTCATGCTTTCTTTGAGGGTGAGACAGTGAGTAAATCAAAGAAGCATTCTGCATGCCTCTATTTCCTTTTGGGGGGGCCGGGGAGGGAGGAGGATAAAAAACACACCTACTTCTTGGCTTACAGTGCATAAAAATTTTAAAGTTACAATATTTAAAACATGCAAAACTATGGAAACAACATAGTCAGCTTGCAAAGCATTTGCTAGGAAATAATAACCAGGTAAACATCAAGGCTTTTAAAGTTAGCTAAGGGTGTTTCATGCACCCTTGGTGGGTTAGAGAAGACAATGCATGCAAGAAGCCTGGACATTCAAGGATCGCCTGATCCAAAGGTTTTTGTTCAGTGCTGGTAAGGTTGTTCCTGGCCTGTCTGTGGTTTCATCCAAAGCCAGAAGAGGTGAGCTGTTATAATGTTTCTTCATAACAATCTAGCACTTGTATCCAGAGCTTCAAGGGGCACTGGGGTAACTCAATCAGTTGAGTGTCTGACTCTTGGTTTTGGCTCAGGTCATGGTCTCAGGGTTGTGAGATCCAGCCCGGCCTGGGGCTCTGCAGTCATCTGAGTCCGTTTCAGACCCTCTCCTTCTGCCCTGCCCTCACTCATGCTCCGGGACGGTACTCTCTCTTGCTCACTCAAATATATATATATATATATACATATATATATATATATTTTCAAAAGTACTTGGTGATCAGGAAACTTCTAACAATTTAGCCTGAGGGAACAATTAACTTTCTGTACAAAGGATACTCAGAATTTTATCCTGTTCGCAAGAGAAAACATTTGCAAACACATAAATACCTAAAAGTGGAAAGGAAAGTATATCATGATGCATGTATGGGTATGCAGCCATTTTAAGATGTGGTTGGTATAAATAAGGAGCTTTCTCATCATTAGGTAGGAAAAGGATAATAAAAGCTTGCATAAACATCACCTCAGTATACCTAAATACCTATACACACATAGGAAGACTTGAAAGAAATGTACAAAATGTCTCCTCATCAGCCCAGTGAAGAAAATAATACCTATGTGTTAGGGTAGTTGTAGGAATCTTAAGTTGGCTCTATTGAGTACCTAACACAGTGCTCACTAAATTACCCATATTATTTAATAGAGTCAATAATACTTACATTAACCACCATAATTAACAATTGACAATGGATACTGGACAATGGATACCTACTATACTTTTCTGTTTTGTTTTTTGTTGTTTTTTTTTTCTTGAGTCTTACATAGTGGTCAAATATTGGTTTTAGAAACAGAAATGTAGTTAATTTCACTTTTAAAAATCATTCTGGATGGAATGTGTCTGTTCCCTCTCAGACCCAGCTGCCTTTAGCTGGATTCTAAGAATATTGTGTCTCCAGATTTATGTAACTGCTTCTCTCTGGCACTTATGGGGTTAACAGCCAACGCCCCAGCTCTCCCACCAGACCAGTTGTGATTATCTCACTGGCAAGTCTATCCCTATCAACCCCTAGACACAAAGCCCAGAATTAAAGGAGCGGGGGAGTGGCAAGTGCTTGTGGCTTTTCCCTGCATTTCAACATCAAAATGAGACAAGAAAGCAAAATCTCCCTTTGCAAAAATAAATGCTAAGCACTAGGCTTTTTTCCCCTGAAGTAGCTGGCCTTATTAGGTAGGGATTCATTAATGTTTTTGTTGTCTCAAGTAGGATACTATTTATTGGATGCACAAAAGCAGATAAAGCCACAGATGAGTTTCCTGGTCACTCCCGCAGATGGGAAGACTCAGGATAACATGCAGGAGGCAACCTTCTGTAGTGCTTACTGGACCCATTCAAAGGGTCTTCGATCCCCATGTAACAATTATCAGTTTTCAGTTAAGCTGGGCATACAGCACAAAATTGCTGGTGGAGGACTGTATAGCAGGCTGATCACTCTACTTCCCCCCTCTCTATATTCCCTCTCTCCCCCCTTCCCCTCTCCTCTCTCCCACAAATCTCTGACCTGGCTAGGGTTTCTAAAAGCCCTGATCCACCATACACCAGGCTGTGCATGTGAATCTCATTGGATTTGTTTATATTTTCAGTCTTGTGAAAGACACTTAGGATCTGGGAGAGCTACCTCACCTTCAAGCTTCTATAGAATGAAGGATTTAAATTCCTATTCAAAACAGAGGCTGTTATAATTGGTAAAAGATTCTCCTCCCTGAGGCACTTAGAGTCAATTAATTGGGTTTTTTGAAGTGTTAATAGGGAAAAAAAATTTTTTTTTGACCTTTATGGGGCTTTTTCATGGAGCTATTCAAGAAAAATTGCTGGGCTATTAACCAAACCAATTCTGGGGACACAGAGCCCCCAAGAGCTGAGTGAGTTTGAGAATGGCTGAAATACAAAACATGGATTATTCATTAATCATATTGGAAAAAGCACCCATTTGATTAAGAGACTACTTCTGCCCTGGTCCATAAGCCTATATGTGAGTGAGTGTGTCCGAGAGAGAATGAGGGGGAAGAGGGAGGAGAGAGAGAGAGACCAAGAGATAGAGACAAAGAGAAAGAGGTACAGAAAGAAACAGAGAAAGGGAGGGAAGAGATGAGCATGGTATCATGATATTGTCATTTGGAAATAAGAGGAATATTAACAATGATTTTATAAATCTGGACAACATCAAAACAACATCCTTGAAAACTTTAACATTTATGCAATGAAAACAATAGAGTAACAATATAGTCAGAGAAACTGGCTTATCCACTTCATGAAATGTTTTAAAATAAAATTAATAAGAAATCAAAGGCCAGAGAAGACAGCTCAGGAACAGAAGTCTGGGTGATGTAACTCTGGCTTCAGGTTTTCCAGACCCCCACCATGTTTACAAGTAAAGTGGAAGGGGAAGGTGAGTTAATACTGGTAGATGCATGCTGATTAATTTTTGCATCAACTATGAGACAGCTGATAAAACTATTTTCAAATTCTCTCTCTGCTCTCATTCTTTAGATACCCATGAATACCTAATACCGTTTTCCTTTTCCCTGATAAAAACACACAGAGACACACACACACACACACACACCAACAATTACAGAGAGCGCCAACTACACATTTCGCTACTCATTTTTTCTTCCTATAGCTCAGGCTTCTGTTCCTGGTACTTTGAGAGCAAATAACCAGCTCTGAGTGAACCAGTGCCAAAGTTGTGCAGGCTTCACAGGGCACTGTCTTACTGGAACAGATGGCTATACAAATAAAGGACTTGGTTCAACTACAAGGAAGCCCTCCATTCATCTCCCAGAGATTGGAAATGGGGTGATTTGATTAATTAAATATTCTGGTAAGCAGTGAGGCTCCATTTATCCACAGTGGATTTCCATTTGTGTTAAAAAAAAAAAAAGTTCTTTGTGAGTAAATACACTGTGTGGACTCAAAGAAATGCAACCTTGTCCTTCAGAGTGTGGCTCAGGACAGACCTGAGGCTCATCAGCCCAGCCCACAGCTTTGCCAGCAGACATAACTGATGGACAACTCCACTTGTTAATGCTGGTGTTTTGTTGTATTGATGTAAGGAAAGCACCAGAGAGAGTTCAAGCTGATTGGGTTCTAGAGGAAGGCCTGGAAAGGAAGAAACACTTAGATGCATTTCTGGGAAGAGACAAGATTGATAAGAGTAAGGCATGGAAGAGGTAAAAACTGAATTCTAACATCTACAAAACTCCTACAGCTAGCATCTTACTTAATGGTGAAAAACTGAAATATCAGGAACCAGGAAAGGTACCCACTCACCGTTCCTTCTCGACATCATACTGGAAGTTCTATAATACATTGGGACAAAAAAAAAAAAAAAAAGAAAATATAGGTTGGAAAGGAAGAAATTAAAATCTCTTCATTCATAGGTAATGTGATCATCTATGCAGAGAATAAACAAAAAAAAATCCTGTAACTAATGTGATAAGAAGGTTTTAGGATACAAGGTTAATATACAAAAATTAATTATTTTCCTAAATACCAGCAGTGAACAAGTGGAATTTGAAACTTAAAATGTAATACCATTTTTATTAGCAACCCTGAAACTAAATGTTCAGATATGCACCTAAGAAATAAATACAAGATCTACATAAGGAAAACTATACAGCTAATGAAAAAAAAAATCAGAAAACTAAATAAGTAGTGAGATATTCCATGTTCATGGATGGAAGATTCAATATTATTGATCTATAGTTTCAATGCAATTCCATTAACAACCCCAGAAAGTTAATTTATGGATCTCAACAAACTGATTCCAAAGTTTATACAAAGAGGCAAAAGATCCAAAATAGCCAATACAGTATTGTAGGAGAGCAAAGTCAGAGGACAGATGCTACCCAACATCAAGACTTACTATAAAGTTACAGTAATCAAAGCAGTATGTTCCAGTGGAGAAATAGAAATGTAGATCAATGGGATGGAATAAAGAACTTGGAAATCGAGCCATATAAATATGATCAACTGATCTTTGACAAAGGGGAAAAGGCAGTACCACAGAACAATTAGTCTAATCAACAAATGATGCTATAATGACTAAATATGCACATGTAAAAATAAAATTAATCTAGAGTTAAGCCTTACACCCTTCACAAAAATTTAACTTCAAATGGATCATAGACCTAAATGTAGAACACAAAATGATAAAACTGCTAGAAGATAACACAGGAGTAAACCTAGATGCCCTTAGGTGTGGTGATGGCTTCTTAGATCCAAAACCAAAATCATAATCTATAAAAGAAATAATTGATAAGCAGGATTTGGTTAAAATTAAAAACTTACACTCTACTCTGCTAAAGACAACATCAAGAGACTGAGAAGACAAACCACAGAATGGGAGAAAATTTGGGGAAAAATATATATATATAAAAGACTGTTAGAATACACAAAGCCTAAGAAATGGGCAAGAGACATGCATAGGAAAAGATGCTCCACATCATTTGTCATCAGGGAAATGCAAATTAAAACAATGATGAGATGCCTCTATGCACCTATTAGAACAGCCACAGGCTGGAACAATGACAACACCAAATGCTGGTGAAAATGTGGAAATCTCACTCATGGATGGTGGGAATGCAAAATGATACAACCACTATGGAAGACCATTTGGTGTTTTCTTAAAAAACTAAACATACTCTTACTATATTATCCAGCTATCATTCTCCTTGGTATTTACCCAAATAATTTGAAAACTTATATTCACAAAAAGCCTGTATATGGATGTTTCTGGCAGTTGTACTCATAATTGTAAAAACTTGGAAGGAACCAAAATGTCCTTCAGTAGATGGAAGAATAAATAAACAGTCAGACAATGGTACATTCAGACAATGGAATATTATTCTGTGCTAAAAAGAAAGGAGCTATCAAGCCATGAAAAGACTGCATGTTGTATGATTCCAACTATACAACATCCTGAAAAAGGCAAAAATATGGAGCAATAACGTGTTCAGTAGTTGTTAGGGCTTGGGAGTGAAGGAGAAGAAGGATGAACAGGTGGAGCCCAGAGGACCTTTAGGGCAGTGAGGATGTGCTGTATGTTATTACAGTGGTGGATATACGTCATTATCCATTTGCCCAAACTTGAAGAATATGCAACACCAAGAATGAACTCTAATGTAAACTGTGGGCTTTGGGTGAATGTCACTTGTGACTGTAGGCTCATCAGTCATAACCAATGTACCCTTTGGCCTGGGATATTGATAATGGGGAGCCATACATGTTTGGGAGAAGGGGGTATATGTGAAATCTCCGTACTTTCTGCGCAATTTCATTGTGAAGCTTAGTTTCTCTAAAATACACAGTCTATTTTTAAAAAGGTGAATTCTCATCTGATCCAATGATAAGCCGGGAATAAAGAAAGAATAACGGTCAAGGCTATGGGAGGTGTAGATGGATGTGTCTGACCAGCCCTGGAAGGGTTTCCATGACAGAGTGAGGGACATGAAGACATAGGCTCCAGGTTTCCAGGGAGGGTGAGTACATCTGAGCACATTTCCTCAGAAACCCAGCCTGAGAACACTGTGAGGATGCTGGGGGCAGGAGGTGAGGGTCAGTGCCATGGGAGGTCACCCATGACTGAGGAAATATCTGCTACGAAGGGTCTGACCTCCTGGGTCTCATTCCTGTAGGACCTGAGTAAGTGATCTGAACTCTCCAAACCTTAGTTGTATCGTGTATAAAATTAGGCAACACTATAGACTTTTCCCTGGACTCTTCAGTCAGGAGAACAGTCAGGTAGAGTGCTTGGCACAGGGTCTGTCTAGACTGAGCACTTGAAAATGGCAGTGTTTGTTATTACTGTCAGTTTGCAAGGTCAGCAGAAGGGGTTGGGATGCACAGTCCCTGGGTAGGCTCTTTGTTTAGGCATCAAGAGTCTTCCACACAGATGTGTGGGCAGCGCCTGCCTGTCCCATGGTCAAGCCTCTGTGATCCATCACCACCAAGGGCGGACTTGCTCCTGCCAGAAGTTTGTCCTGTCCCAGGCTCCTGTTCCTCACCTGCCCTCCTCTCCCGGGACCCCATCTCCCATCGTCCGGGTTCTTGCACACAACTCCTGACAACTTCCCCCTCTTCTTTCCTTCCCAGTCAGCAGATGGCAGCTGGCCTGGCTGTGCCCAGTGGCAGGGGTGGGAACTGATGTGCAGCGGAGTCCCGCCACCACTCCCCACCCCCGCACTGCACTGGGATCGGCACACTTCTGTCTTGGACTCTTTGACCTCAACCTTGTGCCAAGGGCCACACCCTTCAACACAAACCTTCTGGTTTAATCTTCTCAAAAACTTTAGAAGTTATAGCGTTGTGATGGCAGAGAGGTAAGAACTGAAAGTTTGGGAGAGTAGAAGAAGCGTCCTCAGGACCACAGATCCTCTAAGGAGCAGACACAGAGGTTGCACAAATACATCTGTCCCCAAACCCAAATTCCGCCTGCGGTCCTGAGACAGGAAGCACACAGCCACCCTCCTGTGCCGGCGTCCTCTGGCGGGCTGCTGTTGGCCCCCAGCTCTCTGCAGGCAGCTCAGGGACACTCTCCTGCAGGGGACACACAGCAGATGCCCCCTCTGTATGCTGGCCTGAGCCAGCTCTCTCAGGTGGCCTGTGTCGAGTTCAAATGAAGGAAAACGGCAAAGATGAGAAATGGCTACCATGAGATACTCCCTTGGTTTCTAATGACAAGTCTATTAGCCATTCATCCTGGTAGTAATGGATCATAAAACCCCGTAGCTGGCTGGCCCCACGTCCCTCATGATGGCAACACCGGGCAAGTGACCAACCTCGCCCCGCTGACAGCCCCATAAACCCAGTCTTTGTGCCAGAGTCAGAACATCCCACCGAAGATGGGGACTGTACGCGCTCAGGAGGAGGGAGTCAGCATGTGCTGCTGTGACACAGACGGGCATCTGCTGGGAAGCGGCCCAGTGCTCGGCGCATGCGCAGCATCTTGACCTCCCAGATTGCCCAGTCCAGGTCCGGGAGGGAGGCCATCGCTAACCTCTCTGGGGGATTTGATGCAGCCCTGCAGGCCATGGGGCATCTTGCAGAAATTCTCGCCTCGGAGACAAGTCCTAAATCTGCACCCCCTGGTCAAGTCTCTGAAGCATCCTGGTCTCAGTTTACTGGTCTGTAAACTGGTCATGATTTTTAGGTGATGCCTCATCGGACTCGATGTCCATGCCATTCACGCCTTGTCCCCGGTCACCCACATCTGTCCTCACCATGTCACCGATACTGCATCGCAACTGAAACAAAGGAAGACAGACATTGGGGGGAATAAGAGCCCTGACCACCACACACAGAGAACGGGCTCAGGGACATTGGGGGAGACTGAGAATATGTGGCTCTGCTCCCTTCCCTTTCATGTTGCCTCAGGAAAGTGCGTGCGCGCATGTACAGGGAGAGAAGGAAGGGCACGCACATAGCCCATCACGTGCAGTGAAAACACCGATCCCAGGCAATATTTGAGGATGGCTGCCCCAGGAGGAGACACCATGCACGGACCAACACTGATGAATCATCCTTTCTCCACAGCCACCCCTAGGAGAACAGAATTGTGCAGCCTGCCTTGCTTTTTTAACAAAATAGAAGCCCAAGACCCAGAGAGGGAGAGTGGCTCATGCCCAGAACTTGCGCAGCTGCAGTCCATACTCCCCCCACCCCTTACACACCTCCTCATCTCATGCATGTCCTTCCCGCACTCGTGTACCAGGGCCCCTGCGTGCCGAGGACTATAGACGGCGTGGACCCCGGTGCCACCATTTCACCCACCACCCCTCCGCCCTCCATGCAAATGCTGCTGCACACACATGCCAACTCCCAGCTCCACTTGAAGGGACAGAAGCCAAGCTTGACAAGCGACAGTGTTTACAGGTGCAGATAGGGGACTGGGGAGCAGCCCAGGTGAGCAGAGGTGGCCATGGAAAGTCTTGGGGGAGGAACGGCTTGAGCCTGTACTTAGGGACCATCGTCCAGGCCAGGCTCAGATTAAGACGGAAGATGCCTCGCCAACCGGCCTACTTGCCCCTCAGAGGCAGCCCTACCCCCCACACCCGCAACCAGTCTGTCCCTTTAATACAAATGTATCTGCATATTTCTATAAAATTACCAGCAAAAGAAATTGTATTAAAATGAAGTGGGGGGGACTTGTTCATCGAGGAAGATGCTCGTTAAGACATTCCTGGACGCAGGGACGGGTACAGAATCAGCCCAGTTTCGGGAACAAAGGCGTCTTTGCCAAGGCCAGGGTCTGTACTGCACTCGGGCCAAGTTAGGCAAAGCCCAGTTAGAACATAAAGAACAGTCTGTTTGGTGTGAAGTGATAGGGCCTCACCAGCGGGGTGTGCAAAAGTCACATTTCCATCCCTGGGAGACCATTAGGAGAAATTCAATTAAAACCCATGACTTTTATCAAATCTCTATGGCCAGTTTGAAAAGACTAATTCTTAGGAAGCGCTGACTCCAGCATTATGCGGCTTTCACTGAGCTGTTATGAAAAGAATATAACACTAAGGAGAAAAGCTGTCATGAGCTTTTATTAAAACAAAAAATAACAACAACATCAAGCTGCTTCGGAGGCGTGGAACTACCACAGGTGTGGGTGATTCCTCTGCTGGTCTCGCACCTCCCCCACCTTTTGTTCCTTTTCTTCTTCCTCACTATTCTCTCTTCTTCGTCCTGAGCCAAGAAGTTCACAAAATTCAAGCTTTATCTACAGAGACGTACAGAGGGGGCTTCCGTGCCCTTTTTAAGTAGGACATTAGCAAGGACAGTGCACCTTGGTTTTTACTGATCCTGGAACCTGCATAAAGCATGAAAACATGATATCAGGGTAGGAAAAGCAGGTTGGGAGTTGGGGATGGGGCTAACTTAAGGATGAAGGGGTTAGAGAGAACTACAGGCACAATTGATCTCTTCTGGCACCTAGAGAACGCCAAAGAGGTTCCAGAACAAGAAATGTTAGCATGAGAAAGAAACTTAGGGGGCGCCTGGGTGGCTCGGTGGGTTTGGCCTCTGCCTTCGGCTCGGGTCATGATCCCAGGGTCCTGGAATCGAGCCCCGCCTCGGGCTCTCTGCTCAGTGGAAAGCCTGCTTCCTCCTCTCTCTCTCTCTGCCTCTCTGCCTGCTTGTGATCTCTGTCAAATAAATAAATAAAATCTTAAAAAAAAAAAAGAAAGAAAGAAACTTAGAAATCATCCACTCAAGAGATGACAGATTCCATGTCAACACCAGCTCTAAGTTATGGACATTGATAAAACCTTCTCTCTGAGCTTTGTGTTGAGTAGGATTCTGAGGGCCAAGCTGAACTCATCAGGACAGGCTGTTATTTATTTATTTAGTTTATTACATTATGTTAGTTACTATACAGTAAACCATTAGTTTCTAATGTTATGTTCCATGATTCATTGTTGGCGTATAACACCCAGTCCTCCCTGCAATCCGTGCCCTCCTTAACACCCATCGCAGGGCTCACCCATCCCCCCACCCAGATCCCTCTAAAACGCTCAGTTTGTTTCCCAGAGTCCACAGTCTCTCATGGTTTGTCTCCCTCTCTAATTTCCCCCCTTTCATTTCTCCTTGCTTCTCCTAATGTCTCCATGCTGTTTATGATCAGAGAGCAATGCCTAGCACAGGACAAGTGGTGCCTATACCTGGTATTAGCAGTCCTTGTCTGGTCCAACATTCTCATACAAAAGAGGAGCCCGAGACCCAGAAAGGTAAACCTTCTGTCCCCAGTGACATGGAGATACTGCTTTACATCCCAATTCAAATATTGGCCCGTGTAAAGATAAGCACTTGCATTCAGAAATGCAGCTGCATAAGTACAGATCTGGAGTGAAGAGGTTTACTGGGGGTGTCTTAAAGACAACCAGGAGGGAGGGCTACAGCTGGCTGTACAGTGCGTATGAGCTTGTGGAAGGAATTGTGAGCCAGAAGGTTAACACTTCCATGAGCCACAGTGAGGGATTGGGGGCATTTAATTTTTTTAAGGTTTTATTTATTTATTTATTTATTTATTTATTTATTTATTTGATGGAGAGAGAGTGAGAGACACAAGCAGGGGGAGCAGCAGAAGCAGAGGGAGAAGCAGGCTCCCTGCTGAGCGGGGAGCCCAATGTGGGACTCCATCCCAGGACTCTGGGATCATGACCTGAGCCAAAGGCAGACGCTTAAAGGACTGAGCCACCCAGGCACCCCCGGGGCTGTTCTGAAGGAGGGAAGGAGCCGGTGTCCTCTGCATTGTTCTCCGTTGACTGTTGGGTACAGTAAAGCTTTTGACGGGCCGTTAAGTACAGAAGAAAGTCCTGAGTACTCAGCTGTGTTTGAAGAGTGAACAGAGGAGCTGTTGATACTCAGCCCAAAGAAGAAAAGCATAATGCACGGGGCTGAATAGACATTTTCAGATACAGGAAGCGTATTTGACAGCGTTCAAATGCAGGCGGCTGGAGGATGAAAGCTCCCCAGGACTCAGTTACAGATGCAATGTGAGGGGGACCCCGAGGTGGGCATATGAGCCAAGCCACTAAGGGGGTCCTGAGCACACAAGGAGGGGGACAGCAGTCTTTGAATCTCTTTCAGCTCCTACCTTCAAAATGAGAATGCACGGCTCTCTGAAGACTGCTGTTAAAACAGATCTCATGGAAACAATTAGAGAAGGTAATTGGGTTTTGAAAGTTTTTAAAAGCTAAGGACAACCACCAAATGGCGCTGACTGAAATGAGGTGAGCACATGCATGTTTTTTCAACCCAGAAAAACAATTTTACTTTAAATACCTCACTACCTCTGATCTGGTCAAATGACACCCCTGATACCCCATGACTCCACAGGTGACTGTGCTCTGCCTTCCCTGCATGAGAGAGGTTTTCATACTGACTAGACAGGGGTCGGGAGCTGCGTGTGAACTCCTTACCTTTGGAGTGGTCTCTGCATTTCTGTTGAGCACACTCTAAAATTCATGAGACTGGAAATGCTCTCGGCACGGGCTCATGAAGGCAATGACAGACGCCCTTAATTTGTCAGCATTAGCAGAGTGAAATCCTGTTGCAGAAAGTGTAATTGGATCATCTCTGCATTTTATGTCGGTGTGTCTAAGTGCTGTTAAAGGGACACCGCGTGCTTGGCACGCCCTGACGGGAGCATGGGTGCTACGGTAGGCATGACAATAACAACAGAGTCAACTTTTTACTGTTGCATTTGGACTGTGTGTGTGTGTGTTTGAGAGAGAGAGAGAGAGCACGCACACCCACTTTACTAAGGCACTAGTCATTAAGCAGGAGAGCTTTCAGATTTGCCGAGAAGCATAACGGCTCTCAAAGATTTCTGACATTAAAATGTTCTATAATCACCTTCCATTAGTAATACCAGAAAAAGCCTGGCTTTGGTGTAAAGCACAGAATTCACTTACCTTCCTCTCCCCAACCCCCTGGCTCCCCACAGTGTCCTTGTGCCTAAAATATTCCAGATCATTGATCTCCCAAGGAAAGAAATCAGTGTGTGTGTGTGTGTGTGTGTGTGTGAAAAAAAAAATATATATATATGAAAAAAGGTCCAGTTTCACAGCTGTCAATGATTGGAAAACAGCTAAGTTTTCCATAAATACGTTACATAACTAAAACTCAAGAAAAGGAAAATCAGTCTTGTCTACCCTCCTCATTTTATATATATAAGGGGAAAACAATTGGCCCATTTTTCCTTGTCTGTGCCAAAATGCACTGAGAATTCTAATTCACTGCTGACCACCAGATGGAAAAAGGAATGTAAACAGGCAAACACATGACAGACAGCATGTAGGTCTGGAGACATTCAGCATGGACAGAAAAAGCTGAGGCAGGAAGCAAGACATGTCTGTGTGGATCTAAAGGATTATCCCATCTGGTGGAGAGCAAACTGGTTTTCTGAGCTGGAAGAACAGAAAGACAGCCAATAGGTAAAATTTTCAGGAAAGCATATCTCTGCCTAATGCATTATGCACAAGGTCAACGTCCTTAAAAGTGTTTCTGTTAAACAATATTGGTCCTACCTTGCCAGTTGTAGAATACACTTTCTGGAAAAAAAAAAAAATCAGTGAACAAATACATTTGGGAAGGTTGCAAAACACATCCCCATGTTTTAGATATCACAATACCCATTAAGAACCTTAGGAAGATAAGAAACCATGCAGCAGAGCAAACATTAGGCTTTAACCCAGTATTTTCCAACTGACCCTATGATCCTTCTTACACTGGCCTAGCAATATTTCTTTGAACTAGTGTTGCAAAAAACATACTTTGAGAAAGTTGGGACCATAGAAAAGGTCCAAGTACTTTATCCTGGTATTCAAAATTCAGAACAATCTAGGCCCTGCCTTCTAAACTTTATTTCTCACAGTGTACTATTATTCCCAATGTCAATAGTTTTGTTGTTAACCAAAATTCTACCTGGAATCCTAGAACATCATTGTATCCTAATACCTCTATGCACATAAATCTTATTCCATTATTTTTCAACATACCCTTATTGCAGATTTACTTCTTGGCTCGGAGAGGTAAGGTAATTTCCCCCAAGTTCACACAATGAGCAAGACATAGGTAGAACCAGGTTCCAAAGCTGATTTGTCTAACCGCAACAGCCAAGAGCTTTTTTCAGTACGTCTCTCCCCCCACAAGGAAAGGGGACCAATAATCCAGATCAACGCTAATGGCTTTTCATGGTAGGGCCATGTAGAGAACACTCAATATGGGCTTTGCTAAAGATCGAAGGTTCAGGAAGCTTCCAGGGTGCAGTGCAGAGTGGAGGGCAGGCCTGCTAGCATGGAATGGAAGCTGAGATCACCTTGCCGAGACCCTAAAAGCAGTATATTTGTAGGACACCCAAGTCAGTCCTGCTGACCTTGAAGAAGTCAGCCGCCATGTTGCTAACAGTCCATGAAGTGGACTGCTTGGTGGGGAGCTGAAAGCAGCCCCTAGAACCCAGTCCCCGTATTCTAGGACTGCAGCCTAGCAGGCCTCTGAACCAGAGAACCCAGGTAGCCACGCCCAGCCTCCTGACCAACAGAACCCATGAGAAACAAATGTGTCTTGTTTTAATGGCTATTTGTAGTAATTTGTTACGAAGCCATTGAAGGCAAGTCTATTAGGCCTGGAGACCATGGGGGAAAAAAAAAATCAGGGGATACTTCCTGGAGCCTGGGTCTTAACAGAAATCTATTCTTTACATTTGTCTCCTAGGTCCCCGCATGCCTCTGAGCTAATGACTCCTGAGATTTCATTCTGTAATTATTAAACACACACTATAGGTCTGGCACTATCTTAGGTTCTTGTTTTTGTTTGTTTTGTTTTGTTTTTTCTTTTATTGAAGTGCAATTAACATACAATATCCTATTAACTCCAGGTGTATGTAAGAACCATCCAATAGTTTTATACATTCCAAAATGATCCTCACAATAAATGTCATTACCATCTGTCACCATGCAAAGTTAATACAACGTTATTGACTATATTCCCTATACTTTGCATTCCATCCTCATTTCTCATTTATTTTATAACTGGAAGTTTGTACCTCTTAATCCCTTCACTCATTTTGCCTACCCCAACCCTTCCCCTCTCTGGTAACCAACAGTGTGTTTTCTGTATCTATGAGTTTATCTCTGTTTTATTTTTTTGTTTGTTTTGTTTTCTAGATTCCACATATAAATGAAATCACTTAGGATCTCTGTCTGACTTATTTCACTTAGCATAATACTCTCTAGGCACAATCTCATTCTTTCCTGCTGATTAATTTTCCATCCAGCATATATACCATATCTTCTTCAGGCTGTAGTGAATTAAAGAAACCATGACCTTTGTCCTAGTACAGCTTACATATAGGGCAACACGTAGGGACCTCGGTGGTCACTTGGAGGTCTGTCCAGCACCCCAACTTGGCTTCCTTCAGCTCTAAATGAGCACTTGAGCCAAGATGCTTCCAAGATATATTCACTAGGCCAAGCAACATAGGTTCCCCCTGCTTTCTCATTTTTAAAATTGTGAACATTTCATCTACCTTTCAGGATTTTTGATAAGATCAAACCAGAAACATAAATGATGTGTTTCCGGCACAGTTATCTTCAGTGAAGCTTCTGTTCTTACCTGAAGAATTTACAAGCATTCCATATGTATAGTAATCAGTAGATTAACCCAGTCCTTCTGTGTTAGTTAAAAGACTCACAGCTGTCTGAGGAAATTTTCTCTAGAAACAGAGCCTGATGGCAGAATTTGTGTGGAAGCAATATATTAGGAAGCGTTATTCAGGAAACTGGTTAGCGCTTGGAGAAGGAGAAGAGGGAAGTAAGGGAAACCCAAGCAGAAAATACCCAGGAAAACATTTCAAAGGGGACCTTCATTCAAGTCAACAAAGACGTGTTGGAAATAGTGCAGGTTCTGTCTCAAAATTGTCCTGAGTGAAGAACAAGAGAGCTGAGGAGTTTGTCTGCTCTGTGTGTGTTGGCTATTGGTCATGGGTTGCCATCACAGGAGGTACATTTTCAGACACTTCACAGTGGGAGTCCATGTGCACAGGCAAACCGGCTTCAGCAACCTAAAGACAGGAACCAAGAGAAGGAGGTGCTGTTACCAAGAGTGAGGCACAGAGCGAGCCAGTGGACATGAAGCCACAAAGGGGCTGAAGGAATTGGAGCCCTGATGTGCCCTGTGCAGTAGCCGCGGAAGTCCTGCCACTGAGCGTACAGAGCTGGGGCGGGGAGGGGGGGATGCAATTTCCTTCTATGCAAATCTATGGACGACCACATGACAAGTTCTGCAGCACAGGTGAAAATAGTGCAGGTGAAGGGTTAGGGAAAACCCTACACCTTCTGATAGCAATTCAATGTCATGGAAGATCTTTCTTAAATATTATCTGAGTCACTAAAATGAACTTTTGTGGTAGGCATTACTTGCACCCTTCCTTTAGCCCAGGAAACTGAGGCTGAGCTAAACTATAAAGCTTGCTGGATATCATAGCACATACAAGAAGATGAGCCAGGGCTTAAGGTCCATTGTTTTGTTTTGTTTTGCTTTAATAAGTATTCTAATAAATACTGAGCAAAAGTCAGATGAATTTTGTCATTAGGGGCCTTGGCAGCATGGAAGAATCCTTGTCACAAAGTGTATCAGGGAACTATAAGAAGGCCTGGGGGGCGCCAGAGTGGGTTAAAGCCTCTGTCTTCGGCTTGGGTCATGATCTCAGGGTCCTGGGATCGAGTACTGCATCGGGCTCTCTACACAGCAGGGAGCCTGCTTCCCTCTGTCTCTCTGCCTGACTCTCTGCCTACTTGTGATCTCTGTCCAATAAATAAAGAAAAATCTTAAAAAAAAAAAAAAGTCCTGGGGATTCATTCTGGGCTCCTCAAGCAAACTGGGCTCTATCACTGCTTCATTACCCTAACCATAAAATTTTCATGAACTAATTGGAATGCATCTCACTGAGGTTTGCTTACAAGTTGGAGGAAGGTTGCCACAGGACACAATTTGTTGTAAATCACTACCCAGAATATTAAGAGACATGTATTGTGCAGAAGTAATGTGCTTAGAAAGGATAGTAAGCCCAGTGTTGTGTGTGTGTGTGTGTGTGCGTGTGTGTGTGTGTGTGTTTATTTTCACAGCCAATGGAGCATCTCAACAAGCTATTTTTATACTATTACAATCAACTTTCAATATTTCTGCTAAATGATTACTGTGAGCTATATGCTATGCCAATAAACACTCAGTTAAATTATGAATTTATTTAGAAGGCTGTCGTGCTGTTATTAAGTTCCTGCAAGTGTCCTTAGGAGTTGATAGCAGTCATAAGAAGAACTCTGTAAGACCCCAACTGATGTTTCTACTGAGTAAGAACAGTGTAAATCACATAAACTACAATCCTTTATATTAGTTCAAACCCAGACAATATGACTCTGGAGCTTATGCCCTTCCCCATTAAGCTAATGACTAGACAAAACACAAAGATTAAATAAAATAATGTCTACAAAGAGCTGAGCAGAACGCCGGGTACATTCATTTGCTTCATAAATAAAAGCCATTGTAGTTTTAACATTCAGGGTTCTCTAAAAAGAAGAAACCTCGTAATATCATAAGTAGTTAATTGTCACTGTTCTCATGAGGCCTATCTTGTTTATTTTTTTAAATTTTATTTATTTATTTGACAGAGATCACAAGTAGGCAGAAAGACAGGCAGAGAGAGAGAGAGGGAAGCAGGCTTCCTGCCGAGCAAGAAGCCTGATGTGGGGCTCAATCCCAGAACTCTGGGATCATGACCTGAGCCAAAGGCAGAGGCTTTAACCCACTGAGCCACCCGGGTGCCCCGAGGCCTATCTTGTTTTCCATTCAAATTATCATGTGTTGTGGAAGATGAAATACTGAGAAAAGTTTCAAAAACTTACATTAATGAGCATTGGGGAAAATGATCAATTTAAAACGTGTATAATCATCTGAGGAAAGACCAGGAAATTCACAGATGTTTAGTCACATTATGAATTCCTATATTGAAGATAAATGCTAGCTAAGGTGATGATGATTTTAATTCAGTTTTTTATAACTACATAACCCAAGATCTTTCTGTCTTGGCAGGGTAACAAAAGGAGTGTCAAGTGGAAAGCTAAATACTTCCATTTGTTGCATCAGGAGAGGTTAAAAAAAAAAGGAAGAAGAAGAAGAAGAAGAAGAAGAAGAAGAAGAAGAAGAAGAAGAA